>NC_057805.1:95764898-96020416 GCF_018294505.1 Triticum aestivum
TGGAGTCCCGTTTTGCGGTACGCCACACCCCTCCCGATGAACAAAACCCCCGTTTCGACCGTAGGAGGTCCGTTTCGTCCGTTTTGCGGTACGCCACACCCCTCCCGATCAACAGGACCCCCGTTTCGACCGTAGCAGGTCCGTTTCATCCGTTTTGCGGTACGCCACACTCCTCTCGATCAACAGGACCCCCGTTTCAACCGTAGGAGGTCCGTCTCCTCTGTTTTGCGGTACGCCACACCCCTCCCCATGAACACGACGCATTCCGTTCCGACCCAGCCATGTACACGAGCCCTGGCCATACGTATGCGCGAGTAGGCATTCGAGACCCCGCCCGTATGTACACATACGTGGCCGTATTTTCTTTCTTGCACCCTGGCCGCTGTACGTACGTATACATGCTACGTGCACGCCTCTACTATGACACGTACGCGCCTCTACTATGACACATGCGTGCCTCTACATCCACCAGTATATATGTACGTACACGTTCGCGAGCAGAATGACAACGCTATGTACGCTTCGACCAGGTGGTCCCGACTGTCAGGCACTTTCTTGCCTGCGAAGATGTAGCTGGTGGGTCCCAACAGTCAGGGGGGCGGATCATTTTTTTTGCCCGGACGCACTTCCTTGCATTCAAAGATGTAGCTGGTGGGTCCCAGCAGTCAGGGGGAAACGTTTTTTCATGAAATACAGTGGCCCGTCCGGTGGGTCCTAGTTGTCAGGTGTAGGAATCATTATTTTCCGCGTAATAAGGAGGCACTTCCTTGCTGCGGCCGTGGACCCAGCTGTCAGCCTCTCCACGTACAGTCCACGTCCGATGGAAGTCGTTCCTTGACCACGTTGACCACGCCGCGCCGAGAGCACCAGGGCGGTGGACGACGGTGAGGCCTAGGAAGGGGACGACGGGGAGCCGGGGAAGATGCAGCAGTGAAAGCCCGCGCGGTGAGGAGTACGAGGGTTCACTGGTTCAGCTGCGGTGTGAGGCTGCCGTCGCCGCAGGGCCTGCCAGCGGTGGGAATAGTAGGGGGTGGTGAGGCCTCCGCGGCAGCACAGCCGGCCACGAGAGGCAGGAGCATGCGGCACGACCGATGCTGCTTTGGGCGGCTGGAGCAAGAAGACCAGAGGTTGAAGAAGCACTACGGCCGTTGGATCGACATTGTATGGTCACTGGAGCGAGAATCGTTCATATTGACTAATGTTGACAAAGGCCCCCGTCCCAGTCAACTTAGTAGGCCCACAAGTCAGCCTCCCACCATGGTGGGTCCCAGCTAGCACGGGAGTATTCATTTTTTTGTGCGTAATAAGGAGGCACTTCCTTGCGTGCGAAGATATAGCTGGTGGGTCCGAGCTGTCAGCGGCGGTAACATTTTTTTCGCGAAATACAGAGGCCCTTTCGGTGGGTCCCTGATGTCAGGTGGAGGAATCATTATTTTGCGCGTAATAAGGAGGCATTTCCTTGCGTGCGGCCGTGGACCCAGCTGTCGGCCTCTCCACGTACAGTCGACTTTAGATGCATGTCGGTCGTTGACCATGTAGACCAGGCCGCGCCGAGAGCACCAGGGCGGTGGACGACGGCGAGGCCTAGGAAGGGAACGACACGGAGGCAGGGAAGACTTGGCAGTTGTTTCCCACGCGGAGGGGAGTACGACTATACGAGGGTTTACTGGTTCGTCTGCCGTCGCCGAAGAATAACAGTAGGTGTGGGTGAGTAGAGGGATGGCTAGGCCAGCGATGGGAGTACGGTGGGGCGGTGAGGCCTGCGCGGCAGCGGAGCCGGCCGCAGGGAGGAGGGAGCAGGCAGTCCCGCCGGCGCTTGTTTGAGCGGCTGGAGCAGGAAGAGCAGAGATTGAAGAAGCACGACGGCCGTTGGATGGCAATCCAACAGTCACTGCTTGTGCGTCAACCTTTTTTTAGGAAAGCCTCAAATCTGTGGAAAACAGCATACAACACATCTACCATTATTTCTAATAATTTATAGCCCATTTGCTAATTATTAAGGTTTTTTTGGAGCCCATATTCTTTTTTTAGCATTACAGCCCATATTGTGGCCACGGTTAAAAAATTCTACGAAATTTTGCATATTTCGGTGCGGTCCGAACTGTTTTTAATCCTGAAATTTCGACTCACATTCAAACTGATTTTAAAAATATATGTATATCAATATAAAATCCAACAAATTCTCCACGCATAAAAATTAATGTAATTTAAAATCTCGAAATGAAAAAAAGATATTTGAAACTAATTGCCGGCTTGATGTGTTTTAAAAATGTACAACCCATTTCTCATTACTGATGGGCCATTTTCTCGGCCAGCCGAATGAAAGCTCTCCTCGTCTTGAAAGATTTGCAGCCCAACAGGCCTGACAAAGCGACTTACTTGGCAAATCACAAAAAAACTTGGTTGTGGCCGTGGACCCAGCTGTCAGCCTCTCCACGTACAGTACTCTTCCGATGGAAGTCGTTCCTTCACCACGTTGACCACGCCGCGCAGAGCGCACCACGGCGGTGGACGACGACGAGGCCTAGGAAGGGGACGACACGGAGCCGGGGACGACGCGGCAGTGGAAGCCCGCGCGAAGAGGAGTACGAGGGTTCACTGGTTCGGCTGCGGTGTGAGGCTGCCGTCGCCGCAGGGCCTGGCCAGCGGTGGGAATAGTAGGGGGCGGTGAGGCCTCCGCGGCAGCACAGCCCGCCACGGGAGGCAGGAGCATGCGGCACGACCGGCGCTGCTTTGGGCGGCTGGAGCAAGAAGACCAGAGGTTGAAGAAGCACTACGGCCGTTGGATGGACATCGTACGGTCACTGGAGCTAGAATCGTTCATATTGACTAAAGTTGTCAAAGGCCCCCATCCCAGTCAACTTAGTAGGCCCACAAGTCAGCCTCCCACCATGGTGGGTCCCAGCTAGCAGGGGTAGTATTCATTTTTTTTGTGCGTAATAAGGAGGCACTTCCTTGCGTGCGAAGATATAGCTGGTGGGTCCGAGCTGTCAGCGGCGGTAACATTTTTTTCGCAAAATACAGAGGCCCTTTCGGTGGGTCCCTGATGTCAGGTGGAGGAATCATTATTTTGCGCGTAATAAGGAGGCATTTCCTTGCGTGCGGCCGTGGACCCAGCTGTCGGCATCTCCACGTACAGTCCACTTCAGATGCATGTCGGTCATTGACCATGTTGACCAGGCCGCGCCGAGAGCGCCTGGGCGGTGGACGACGGCAAGGCCTAGGAAGGGGACGACGGGGAGCCGGGGAAGACGCGGCAGTGGAAACCCGCGCGGAGAGGAGTACGACTGTACGAGGGTTTACTGGTTCGTCTGCCGTCGCCAGAGAATAACAGCAGGTGTGGGTGAGTAGAGGGATGTCTAGGCCAGCGATGGGAGTCTGGTGGGGCAGTGAGGCCTGCGCGGCAGCAGAGCCGGCCGCGGGGAGGAGGGAGCAGGCAGTCCCGCCGGCGCTTGTTTGAGCGGCCGGAGCAGGAAGAGCAGAGATTGAAGAAGCACGACGGCCGTTGGATGGCCATCCAACAGTCACTGCTTGTGCGCCAACCTTTTTTTAGGAAAGCCTCAAATCTGTGGAAAACAGCATACAGCCCATCTGCCATTATTTCTAATAATTTACAGCCCATTTGCTAATTATTAAGGTTTTTTTTGGAGCCCATATTCTTTTTGTTTGCATTACAGCCCATATTGTGGCCACGGTTAAAAAATTATACGAAATTTTGCATATTTCGGTGCGGTCCGAACTGTTTTTAATCCCGAAATTTTGACTCACATTCAAACTAATTTTAAAAATAAATGTGTATCAATATAAAATCCAATAAATTCTCCACGCATAAAAATTAGTGTAATTTAAAATCTCGAAATGAAAAAAAAATATTTGAAACTAATAGTCGGTTTGATGTGTTTTAAAAATGTGCAGCCCATTTCTCATTACTGATGGGCCATTTTCTCGGCCAGCCGAATGAAAGCTCTCCTCGTCTTGAAAGATTTGCAAAGCAACTTACTTGGCAAATCACAAAAAACTGGGTTGTGGCCATGGACCCAGCTGTCAGCCTCTCCACGTACAGTACTCTTCCGATGGAAGTCATTCCTTGACCACGTTCACCACGCCGCGCGGAGAGCACCACGGCGGTGGACGACAGCGAGGCCTAGGAAGGGGACGACGCGGAGCCGGGGAAGACGCGGCAGTGGAAGCCCGCGCGGAGACGAGTACGAGGGTTCACTGGTTCTACTGCGGTGTGAGGCTGCCGTCGCCGCAGGGCCTGGCCAGTGGTGGGAATAGTAGGGGGCGGTGAGGCCTCCCGGCAGCACATCCGGCCACGGGAGGCAGGAGCATGCGGCACGACCGGCGCTGCTTTGGGCGGCTGGAGCAAGAAGACCAGAGGTTGAAAAAGCACTACGGCCGTTGGATCGACATCGTACGGTCACTGGAGCTAGAATCGTTCATATTGACTAAAGTTGACAAAGGCCCCCGTCCCAGTCAACTTAGTAGGCCCACAAGTCAGCCTCCCACCATGGTGGGTCCCAGCTAGCAGGGGAGTATTCATTTTTTTGTGCGTAATAAGGAGGCACTTCCTTGCGTGCGAAGATATAGCTGATGGGTCCGAGCTGTCAGCGGCGGTAACGTTTTTTTGTGAAATACAGAGGCCCTTTCGGTGGGTCCCTGATGTCAGGTGGAGGAATCATTATTTTGCGCGTAATAAGGAGGCATTTCCTTGCGTGCGGCCGTGGACCCAGCTGTCGGCCTCTCCACATACAGTCCACTTCAGATGCATGCCGGTCGTTGACCACGTTGACCAGGCCGCGCCGAGAGTGCCAGGGCGGTGGACGACGGCGAGGCCTAGGAAGGGGACGACGGGGAGCCGGGGAAGACGCGACAGTGGAAGCCCGCGCGGAGAGGAGTACGACTGTACGAGGGTTTACTGGTTCGTCTGCCGTCGCCGGAGAATAACAGCAGGTGTGGGTGAGTAGATGGATGGCTAGGCCAGTGATGGGAGTACGGTGGGGCGGTGAGGCCTGTGCGGCAGCAGAGCCGGCCGCGGGGAGGAGGGAGCAGGCCTAGATGGGGCAGCCCAAAACCACGTCCAACACTTGCCAAAACTTCGTCCCTCGTTTTCTCTGTGTTTCGCACAGTCGACATTGTGTGGGCATTTTGACTGTGCATCATATGAAGATGTGCTATGCATGAATGTTGATCAGCATGATGTTAACTGGCTGGTAGTTCCATTTTCGACCATGAATAAAACTTCCAACATGATGTTAACCCTGTTTGAAAAGGCCGTGTTAATATAAATGCTCTGCCTCTGAAAGTTGCAGTTTCTTATCTGAAACTGAACTTGCAGTTTCTTATGTGAAACTGAAACTTGCAGTTTCTTATCTAAGAATCACATTGTCTGCACTTTTATACTCCTATGGAACTACATTTTTTAAGTGCTAAAAATAGATCTCTAGAATTCATAAAATACTTCATATGCTCAATACTGCAAATCTGAAATTCAAAAGACATTCATATCTGAAAGTACTCTCAAAATACACAACACAAAACACAATTCACAACCTGCAAATACTGACAACCCTAAGCTCCTCCTGACAATTCACAACCTGCCCGACTATTGGGCTGGGGGGGCAGCCCCCTCCTATTCCTCAACGGTAGATAGCCGCCCCGTGAGACGATGTGAACGGCGAGGGAGACGATGGCGGGGAAGCGTCGTCGGCCAACTACTTTTCTCCTCTTGCAGTTGGGTTCGGTCGACGAAGACTCCACTGGCTCGCTCTGGCAGGACACCCTCACAAACGGCACCCTATAGATGCTCGATCCTTCAATCTCTGGTGGATGCTCCATCTGGGATCGATACTCCCACCATCGCTCCCTCAGGATCAGATTCGGTGAATCTGTTTGCTCCATGGCCCAGAGGAGCAGCTCTATGTACTCCGGCGCGACTCCCTCCGGGAGTATCGCCGCCTTTTCGCTCTGTTGCAGATATTTGGCCATGGATGTCGCCGTCGCCGCTAGTTGGTCCTTGTTGTCAAACCAAGACTGTATCTCCAACATCCTAGCTAGCTTCACAGGGTCGCCGTCTGCGATCCTCATGTATCGGTTGTACTCCTCCATCGATCTACTTCTCCACAGCACCTTCACTCGCCGGCGGTGGGTTTTGAATGGAAGAGGAGAGGAGCAGCGCTGGTTTTGGATTAGAACGGGAGAGGAGCGACACTGGTTTTGGACTGGAACGGGAGAGGAGGGGCGGTGGTTTTGAAATGGAAGAGGAGAGGAGTGGCGCTGCATTTAGATTGGAACAGGAGAGGAGTGGCGGTGGTTTGAGAGGAGAAGAGCGGAAGAGCGGCGGTGGTCTTGGAAGTATTTTTTTGTTGTTTTGCGTATTTTGGGTCAAAGTTTGACCACGTACTGTATTTGACAAGCAAAATGTGAATGCATGTCACCAAAAATTGTATCGTTTGGTTCGTATCTGAATGTACTTTCAAATTATATTATTTTTGCAACGTATAACATATATTTTATGTGCGAAAATCATGGTCAATTATGACCCAGAATAAAAGGGAGACTAGTTAATGTGGGGTCGCTTTCTTAATTGAAGGGTAAATTGATTTTGATTTTGATCCAGTCACAGCGCGCCGGCCCTCTCGTCCAATCCTAAATCGCTGCCGCACACTCCTCTCCCTCTTCTCCATTGCAAAACCACCTCCTCTCCTCTCCATCATCTCCATTCCAAAACCACCGTCTCGCCTCTCCCTCTTCTGATCTTCTCCATTGCAAAACCACCTCCTCTCCTCTCCATCATCTCCATTCCAAAACCACCGTCTCGCCTCTCCCTCTTCTGATCTTCTCCATTGCAAAACCACCTCCTCTCCTCTCCATCATCTCCATTCCAAAACCACTGTCTCGCCTCTCCCTCTTCTCTATTGCAAGACCACCGTCTCTCCTCCCATCTTCCAAAGCTAGCACCGGACCACTCAGAAGGACATCTATGGAGAGGATGCAACAGCGAATCAGGCAGATCGCCGGCGGCGACCAGACAAAGTTAGCCAGGTTGAAGGAGATCCTTAGTTGGTTTGACAATGAGTGGGAGATTTCGAGGACGGTGCGGGCCATGTAGCAATGTATGCGAAAGAGCGATACGGCGGTGATGAGGGCGGAGATGTACATGTACTCCTCGGCGGCAGTCACGCCGCAGTCGTCCGAGTTCATCGAGTATCTCCTCTGGGCGATGGAGCAGACAGATTCGCCCGAGGCAACAGTCAGGCGGAGGTGGTGGGCTTACAGGTCGAAGGTCGAGCACCCAGAGGATAACGAATCGATCGAGTATGGTGTGCCATTCGTGAGGGTGCAGAGCCAGCCGGAGCCACAGGAGTATTCGTTCTCCCACCGCAAGAGGAGGCCGGATGGCGCGACGTCGCTTCCCCGCCATTCTCCACGGTTCCCTCGACGCTCGCCTCGTTTCAACGGCGGCGGTAGGGTTTAAGGTAAGCTTCGCACTAACCTAATCTTCCACTTGCTAATGCTTACAATCAGCGTGACAGCTAATGAAAATCATGCTTACAATCAGTCTTCGAGTACTACGCCAATCACCCT
The DNA here is from genome assembly GCF_018294505.1 of Triticum aestivum. Taxonomy (NCBI): domain Eukaryota; kingdom Viridiplantae; phylum Streptophyta; class Magnoliopsida; order Poales; family Poaceae; genus Triticum; species Triticum aestivum. The sequence goes on from NC_057805.1 coordinate 95,772,486, forward strand.
AAAATAGCTCTGGACCTTTGGGTCAAAGTTGTGACACAGTGTACAAATAAAGAAAAATAGATTGGTGCTTCTTTCAGAAAAGAGTACTCCCAAGAAAACTGCCAATATAAGCTACTAGTATTTGGTTAGATGATTTGCTGCCGAGAAAGATCCGTCCACAGAGAGCGCCACACATCCCACTGGTGGTGGTGGATGCCAATGCGTGCATGCAACATGGTTGGTGTCGGTAATTTTTACTTGGCACACCTCGCACTCTGCATATATGCCAGTTCCTTACGTACATTTGTGCAGTTCCACCAAAATGCAGCTGAATAACCCTGTTTGCACAGATAATGAAAAAGCGTGATTACATTATAGTGGCACTAGTTGATGAAACACACAAAATAAATAGAACAAAATGTTGCGATAGTATCATAGTATGCCATGCTGCGAGGGTGAGATGGGCCCTGCGACGCCTCATATGGTACGCCTCATACTGGACATCGTCCCAAGTCTCCCAGATACACCTTCTGCCAGTGATGAACATCAGTGTACAGCGGTAGTACAAGGAGGCGCCTTGAGACATTCAAATCTCTATTTTTGTACATATCAACTAAAATTAAGCACCCCAGTTTGCAGAAACGCTTAAACATTAACAATGGGACTAGTTGATGAAACATACATTAACAAAGAGAAGCACTTTCTTTATCTACATTGGAAATGAAATGATAGAGATGTCACTCGCTCTATTTTAACTGTATTATTACTTCATTTTATCAGTGACACTAGGGTCGAGCAGGTGGCAAACGAGGTGTACCGTGCGTCGCAAGGATGGAGGCCGGGGGTGCTTAGACTGGGATGCTGAAGCTGGCTCTTTCAGTCACCAACATGGATGATTCAATTCATGGGACCTTTTGGTGCAGTTCACCTAAAATGAAGCAATGTCCCGTGAGCTAGCAGCTTCTTCTTCAATTTTTTTAAGAAAAGGGTCCAGCCCCGGTTCCATTTCCATCAGAAAACGAAACCCACAGAGCTTCTTCTTCATTAGTTGCAATAAAGTTGAGCAACATCAAGGTTGGTTGTGAAGCTCCTGGAATGCTCAAGTATAATTTGGATATCATTTGTGCAGTTCAACTAAGATCGAGCGTGAAATGTATATCTCTGTTTGCACAAAAAAGGTGGAAAGGAGGGTGACTAACAAGTGATGAAACATGCATCAAATGAAAAGAAGCATGTTCCTTATCTGAATGGCAATCCTACAAGGACAGTAGCAATTTCTAAAGCACTGGCATTGCTAGATATTAGTGTGGGCATTAGGATTAACTATGACAACCGTTAAATACGACATTACTTTGGGCACGGGAGAGTAGGCGGACCAGGACAGTTGCATTTCTAACGAAAAGAACCAACTTATCTTAATGGGAAATTTTAGCAGGACATGTAAAGAAGTGCCATTGATTCATATTACTGGAGGCATTACATTTAAAACAACATTGGTTTAACGTGTCCTTACTTTTAACAGTGCGACTGCTACATTTTACCAGTGGCATTACATAAGAGTGGCTCGGGGCAACAAACATCATAACAGGATATCTGGGTTGGTCCCATTTTTGTTCGGTATAGCCACCTTATACTGTGTGAGGCTAGCAAATCTAGTGCTGGACTTACTCTGTTGACTTGTCCCCCAGTCCCCGCTTTCTTTCCTTTTTCGACCAATAGATCGGGTTTATATTGAGTTTGTACTGCGTTTCCCTTTATTTCCCTATTAGACCTAGAGACCAGTTGGATAGCCAGTCTCTGCTACTTTTCGCCCCCATTATTTCCTCTTTTGACCAAGTCCTAGATTCAGGTAACAAATCCTCCCCCACCCCCACCCCCTTTCTTCCTTGTTTGAACCAAGTAGTACTAGATTCGAGTGCATGAACTAGTTTTACCTCTTAAACATAAAAAAATTAGGTGGTTTTCGAACAGCCGATCGATCCTATCTATGAGGGGGCATGAGAAATAGTAAAAGATACAAATGCAGCGACGTCAGGAGCTCGGGAAGTAGAGCAAGGCCGGTTTCGAAGGAAGTTATACCTGATGGTCGCCGGGATGTCGCTAGGTGGGCGGCGGGAGGCCGGATCTGCCCAGACTACGGCAGCGAGGAAGAAGGGGTCGGAGGCCCTCCCTCGCCAGCGGTGCTTGGGAGAGAACGGCAAGGCAGGCTGATCGGGACGCGCCCAGCAGTGGGTAAGAGTCGTCGCCGAGGACGACCGCGTGAACGTTGCACCTTCTCACCTTCCCCGGCGGAGAGGATCCGGCTGGATCTGTGACCAGCGGTGAGCAGAGAGAGAGAGTGTGTGGCCACCGCTGTCGTGTTTAGATCTGGAGAGGGCGAGACAGTGTGAAGAGGGCAACACTAGCAAGCAAGCGCGGAGGCTCCTGCCTATATAGTGGAGTAGTACTAGTTTTCTTTTGTCTACCAGAGCCGGCTTGACCTCGTCAATGACTGACGAGAAGTCTTCATGCACGTGGCCCGGAGGCGCAGTTGTCGTCATTTTGATCTGAAGCGCCGGATTATAACATATAACACGAAAAAATGCCACATGACAAGAAATCATAACCTCACTGCCCAAAGGAGACAACATGAATCCCGACGGACAAACTAGACGAGGAACAAAGCTCAAATTAAAGATAAACTCGTAGAAAAGGGGTCCGTCGATAGATGTCCTAATTAACATAGCCGGCTTGACCTAGATGGCAGCCAAGTAGTCACTGTTCGTGCATGTGCCCCCAATGACTAGCCCAACTCAGTTGTCACTGTTTAACCCTCACAGTGATCCGAAGCACATGACACCTAATTTGCCAGATGACAAGAAACCTTTTTTAGATTTCTCACCACAACTACAGCCATGTACAACACAGCCTGCACGATATGTAGACGATAGCCAATCCAGGCGTGTCTGCTGGAGTCTGGTCACATGCATGGACGAACTGATCTTTCGTGTCTTGCAGGGATCGTCCAGGCACCAACGTAGTACAACACTTCTCTAGTACTATCGCTCGTCTCCCTCTTCTATTAAGTCACCCGACTTGCGGGGCCGGGGAGTGTGCCTATGGTCGGTTCTCAATTGCCGTCCCACATGTGTGTGCAAACGCAATATGACGCGCATTCCATTCGGAGAGCAGCGTGCCAGACCGACCGACCGTCTGGGGTGCGACGCGAACGCGACGGGCGTGCTGTATACTCCGTACATGTGTACCGCCGTTTTCTAGACGCTTTGCTCCATGGCGCGGGCGCAATCCATGGATACAAAATTAGTATACTGTATACTATTTAAAAGTCGAGGGCGGGGCTTTTCCTGCGCGGTAGGCGGCGGGGCAGTTCCGCCTAGTCGGTTCGACAGAGACGCGAGAAGACGAGGGATACCCCTACCTAGGGTGCCCTAGGTAGGTGCTGCACGCATCATTGTTTTCTCTTTTCTTTATGCTCTTGCGCCCTAGAGTGAAATGATGGTTGCTTCGTCCGTCCAGGTTAATGCGGGAAAGGCGGGGCTTTGTGATTTGACCCCTCATCGCTTATTTTCTACTACTGCGGCGCTACGACCGGGGTGCCTCCAATTCCAACCGCAGCTCCGAACTGTAATTTGGTGCATCGCACGTGGAACAAGATGGTGGATGAGCCACATGTCGGCCAAAGGGGTCCTGTTAAGTGTGTCGCCATTTCGTGTGCGGACTGACCCTGCTTGAGTTGCTACGCCAACACGACAGGAGCAGCCTACCACTTGGTTTTGCTCTTGGTGAATCCCGACTATATTAATCTAAAAAGATACGTGCTGAACTACCCTCTCCGTCTCAGTTTTTTTATTTTTAGGCGTCTCGGTTTATAGGGCCTGCACGTAGTTCTAGGTCATCCATTTGACTAACTAAATATGAGTTACTATGTCACAAAAAGTATATCACTGGATTCTTAAGCGGATGTAGTTGTATTTAAAAGTCGAGGGCGGGGCTTTTCCTGCGCGGTAGGCGGGGCAGTTCCGCCTAGTCGGTTCGACAGAGACGCGAGAAGACGAGGGAGTAGGCTGCTGCAAACGTAGGGCTGTGTGATTTGACAGCGAGTTACTGCTGGACAGGTGGGGCCCCATGATTTGACTTGCCATTATCATTTTAACTGCGGCGCTACGACCGGCGTGAGTCTCCCGGTTCTTGACCACCACCATACAGGTGCCTCTCCCAATGCTCCACCATGTAGTAGAGGCTGGCTCTTGCATGAGAGCCCACTTCTCCACTTTTTCCTTGCCTCTCTTTCCTCCACATATGCAAAAATGCCATGTAAAGCGCACTATTGTACTTACTTTTACTTGCTCCTACAAGTGCTTAAGCTTGCCACATAGGCATAAAGTCTGATGTGGCAAGTTAATCAAGAAGAGAGAGACTAGTTTGGTGACCCAAGGAAGAAACGGTGCTAAGCGCGTGTACCTAGGTGAAAAGACAATTTTGAGTCTATAGCTAATTAAATGAAGCAAACTTAGCAACACCATTTCATTGGAAGAGGTCACTCCTTGGCAAATGCAATAAATACTAGTACTCCCTGTGTCCCATAATACAAGAACATTTTTGGCACTACACTAGTGTCAAAAACGTTCTTATATTATGGGACGGAGGGAGTACGAAGAAAGAGATAGAGAGGAGTAAAAAAATTACACTTATAGCCAACCTTGTTGTAGTATGAGTGACTAAGTGATGACTATGTATGACATGCCAACATTAGATAGACTAAACTAGTGATAAAACAAGAAACTAAAAGATTCGATTGCAAGATCTAAAGATATACCTTCAAGCACTCACCTCCCCGGCAACGGCGCCAGAAAAGAGCTTGATGTCTACTACGCAACCTTTTCCTTGTAGACGTTGTTGGGCCTCCAAGTGCAGAGGTTTGTAGGACAGTAGCAAATTTCCCTCAAGTGCATGACCTAAGGTTTATCAATCCGTGGGAGGTGTAGGATGAAGATGGTCTCTCTCAAACAACCCTGCAACCAAACAACAAAGAGTCTCTTGTGTCCCCAACACACCCAATACAATGGTAAATTGTATAGGTGCACTAGTTCGGCGAAGAGATGGTGATACATGTGCAATATGGATGATAGATATGAGTATTTGTAATCTGAAAATATAAAAACAGCAAGGTAACAAGTGGTAAAAGTGAGCGTAACAGTATTGCAATGCTAGGAAACAAGGCCTAGGGTTCATACTTTCACTAGTGCAAGTTCTCTCAACAATAATAACATAACTGGATCATATACCAATCCCTCAACATGCAACAAATAGTCACTCCAAAGTCACTAATAGCGGAGAACAAACGAAGAGATTATGGTAAGGTACGAAACCACCTCAAAGTTATCCTTTCTGATCGATCTATTCAAGAGTCCGTAGTAAAATAACATGAAGCTATTCTTTCCGTTCGATCTATCATAGAGTTCATACTAGAATAACACCTTAAGACACAAATCAACCAAAACCCTAGTGTCACCTAGATACTCCGATGTCACCTCAAGTATCTGTGGGTATGATTATACGATATGCATCACACAATATCAGATTCATCTATTCAACCAACACAAAGAACTTCAAAGAGTGCCCCAAAGTTTCTACCGGAGAGTCAAGACGAAAACGTGTGCCAACCCCTATGCATAAGTTCACAAGCGAAACCCGCAAGTTGATCACCAAAACATACATCAAGTAGATCACGTGATATCCCATTGTCACCACAGATAAGCACATGCAAGACATACATCAAGTGTTCTCAAATCCTTAAAGACTCAATCCGATAAGATAACTTCAAAGGGAAAACTCAATCCATTACAAGAGAATAGAGTGGGGGAAACATCATAAGATCCAACTATAATAGCAAAGCTCGCGATACATCAAGATCGTACCACCTCAAGAACACAAGAGAGAGATCAAACACATAGCTACTGGTACATACCCTCAGCCCCGAGGGTAAACTACTCCCTCCTTGTCATGGAGAGCGCCTGGATGATGAAGATGGCCACCGGTGAGGGATCTCCCCCTCCGGCAGGGTGCCGGAACAGGGTCCCGATTGGTTTTTGGTGTCTACAGAGGCTTGCGGCGGCGGAACTCCCGATCTATTCTGCTCCCCGATGTTTTTAGGGTATATGGACATATATAGGCGAAATAAGTCGGTCAGGGGCGCCACGAGGGGCCCACGAGGGTGGGGGGCGCGCCTCCCTGCCTCGTGGCTTCCTCGAAGCTTCCCTGACGTCTACTCCAAGTCCCCTGGATTGCTTCCGTTCCAAAAATAACTCTCCCGAAGGTTTCATTCCGTTTGGACTCCGTTTGATATTCCTTTTCTTCGAAACACTGAAATAGGCAAGAAAACAGCAATTTGGGTTGGGCCTCCGGTTAATAGGTTAGTCCCAAAAATAATATAAAAGTGTTTAGTAAAGCGCATAAACATCCAAAACAGATAATATAATAGCATGAATACTTCATAAATTATAGATATGTTGGAGACGTATCAGAGATCTGTGCTCAAGTCAAGACATACCAAGTACCCATCATAAACTCTTCTCCCTCGCATTAAATTATTTGCCATTCGCCTCTCATTTTCCTCTCCCCCACTTGACAAAGATTTGCCATTTTCTTCACCCTTCTTCCGTTTGATCTTATGTTTGCTTGTGTTGCCATGTGCCTTCTATGTGCTTGCATCTTCGCTTGCTAAAAATCTATTGATATGAATCCTCATCCCCTTGCTAATATTTTTAAGAGATCCAATTATGATGAACCAATTCCTAGTGAGTTTTGTGCACTAGGTTATCTTTATGAGGTTTTGCTTGAAATTCGTGAATCTGAAAATTGTGATGAAGTGTTGAAAGAAGAAACTTATGAAGTGATTCACGATAGCTCCTTGAATGAAAAGCATGATTGCAATGATATTATTATAAATTCTATTTGTCAATTGTGTTAATGATATGCAAAACCCTAAGCTTGGGGATGCTAGTTTTGCTATGTCCACTACTTGTTGCAATGATCATGATTGGGGTGATTCTTCTTACAATCTTGAAAATTTATTTAAGCCCCATGATGAATATGAGATTGATAATAATGTTTGCAATAATACTGAAAGTGGGTTTGGAAGAGTGTCAACTTTAGATCCCACATATTTGGATAATGTTCAACCTTATGAAGTTTTTGATAAAAGTGGGTTTGGAGAGGTCATGACTTTAGTTAATGATATTCCCACTATTTTGGAAGAGTGTGAACTTTGCATGCATGTGGATCATGTAGAGAAAATTTTATGTGAGAGCTACATTGTTGAATTTGAATATGATCCCACATGTAATTATTATGAGAGAGGAAAATATGGTTGTAGAAATTTTCATGTTACTAAATTACCTCTCGTTAAGTTGAGATTGCTATTGTTTCTTTCTTCTTCCTTGCATACACTAGTTTTTGCTTCTTTTCATAATTTGTTTGCTTATATAAAGCCTATGAATAGGAAGCATGTTAGACTTAAACTTGTTTGTCACATGTTCTATGATGTTCTCTTTGTGTTTCAATTATTATCTTTCATGTGAGCATCATTGAAATCTCAATGCCTAGCTAAAAAGGCTTTAAAGAAAAGCGCTTGTTGGGAGGCAACCCATTTTTTTCTTTTTTTTTCTTTTTGTTCCTGCTTAGTAATAAATAATTCATCCAGCCTCTGTTTAGATGTGGTTTTATGTTTTCATTAGTGTTTGTGCCAAGTAGAACCTTTGGGAAGACATGGCTGAAGTCTTTGCAATCTTGCTGTAAAAAACAGAAACTTTTGCGCTCACGAGATTAGATGCCATTTTTTTACTGGAGAGTGCTTTTAGGTTGTGTGACAAATTTGAAGCATGAGGTGTTCTTTGATTGCTTTCCTTATGAGTGGCGGTCGGGGACGAGCGATGGTATTTTCGTACCAATCTACCCCCCTAGGAGCATGCGCGTAGTGCTTTGGGTTTGATGACTTGTAGATTTTGCAATAAGTATGTGAGTTCTTTATGACTAATGTTGAGTCCATGGATTATACACACTCTCACCCTTCCATCATTGCTAGCGTCTTCATTACCGTGCATTGCCCTTTCTCACCTCGAGAGTTGGTGCAAAATTCACTGGTGCATCCAAACCCCGTGATATGATACGCTCTATCACACATAAGCCTCCTTATATCTTCCTCAAAACAGCCACCATACCTACCTATTATGGCATTTCCATAGACATTCCGAGATATATTGCCATGCAACTTTCCACCGTTCCGTTTATTATGACACGATCCATCATTGTCATATTGCTTTGCATGATCATGTAGTTGACATCGTATTTGTGGCAAGGCCACCATTCATTTTTCATACATGTCACTCTTGATTCATTGCATATCTCGGTACACCGCCGAAGGCATTCACATAGAGTCATATTTTTGTCACATCCCTAGCTCTGGTATGACCTAGACTAGCTAGTCATGTGTGCATCATGTTTAAATTCCATTTAAATTTGAAGTGGGGATTTGTGAAACCCTCAGAATCATTTCTGGAAATGACCCAGATAAAAATTGCTCCAAAAGGGTCCAAGAAAATGTTCATGTTGCTCTCTGAAAATATTGGACAGAGATAAAAATCAAACCAATATTTTTAGGAGCTCATAAATATTTATTTTGGCCATTTGGAATTAATGCAGTAATTATTTGCATTGGATATATATATGTTATATATGTCCAAAAATTCTGAATTTTGGTGAGGGGCTTTGGATTAATCCCTTAGGTCCCTGAAAAAATTGACAGAAGTAAATAAAATGATTTAGTATTCTACTAAATCAGAACAAATGTCAGAAAAATAGAAAATAAACAAAAATGGGAAAACACTTACCTGGACTTACCTGGGCCACTTGCTGGCCTGGCTCTGTGCCGGCCCAGCTGACTGGCCAGTGCCAGTCGTCCCCTTCCTCGCGCCAGGAGGACAGGGGCACGCGCTCGCCGCCCGCGCGCATGCGCGCCACCTCCTGCTTCTCCCCTCGTCGCCTGGATCGCCCGAACGACGCCACGCGCCGCCCCGCACCTCTCTCGCTCTCCCCCGTGCCCATTCTCTCCTCTCCCTCGCTCTCTCGCACGACGGCCGAACGCCACCGTCGCCACCGGCCACCGTTGCCGTAGCCACCGCCACCCCCTCGCCTCTCCGGCACGCCCAGAAGCTCCGCCACGTCGCGGGCTACCTCTCCGTCGAGCCACACGCCTCGGGAGGCCCTGGAGTGCCGCCATCGCCATCGTCTTCCTCCTCGGACTCTGCCGTCTGCCGCCGTCGATTCGCCGTCACCAGGTCTCCCCCAAGCCCGCTGTGCTGCTCCGCGTGATCGCCGTGAGCACCTCCCCGTTTCCCCCTCTTCTCCCCATCGTTCCCGCGTCGTAGCCGCCGTTTCCTCCACGGCCGTAGCTCCTCGCCGCCGTCCATGTCGCCACCGTCGCTCAAGCCACTGCAGCCCGCAACCGCACGCGTCACCGTGTTCCTGGTGACGCCAGGAGGCTGTAGAGCCTCTCCGCTCGCTTCCTCGTGCTCCATAGCCCCGCAGCCGCTCGAGCCCGAGCTCCGGCCGCCGCCGTGAGCTCCGCTCCGGCGAGCTCCGCCGCCCCCGCAGCCTCTCGCGGGCTCCCCTAGATGCGCGGGAGCGCGGGCAACCTCCTGGTGCCCCCAGGCGCCGCTCCCGTGGCTTCTAGTGGGGACTCTGCCGTCGCCAGTGGTCGCCGGCGACGAGCCCTGTCGCCTGAGCCCTGCCACGTGGGTCCGGCCTGTCAGGTGATTAGCTTAGTGCTAATCACCACCTAACCTAACCCCTGACACTGACCAGTGGGCCCCAGCGCCACTAACACTGTAATTAGGATAAACTAACCCCCTGTTTAACCCTGTGTCACTGACGTGTGGACCCCACACGTCAGGTTTGACTTGCAGCGCCGCTAACCCGCTGACATCATGATGACGCAGTGCTGACGCAATAAACCCTTTTTCTGGATTTAAATTAAATCAGGAAATTCCAGAAAATGTTCAAAACTTCTAAAATTCATAGAAAAATTCAACCGTAGCTCAGATTTAAATAATTTATATATGAAAAATTATCAGAAAAATGCAATCTATCCATCTGTACTAGTTTCATGTATGACAAACCAACTTATACCTACTGTATAAGTGAAAACATATAAATGGCATATATAAGGACTTAAATTAGAGTTGCATTTGAACCTTTGGTTCAAATGGATCTCTTCCAAGTTGAATGCTAAATGCATTGGCTCAAAACACATCACATATTCATGCCATATTTATGCATCATATTGTTGCATATGATTGATTTGATTGTCGACACCGTTCCTTCTCGATAGGTCCTGCTCCGGAGAGTGTTCCAGAGTACCTGTCTGAGGAGCAGTGCCACCCTGTTGATCTACCAGGCAAGCAAACCCCCTTTGTTCATTCCGATACAATCCTACTCTCTCGCTTCTGCTCTCTTTTACTGCATTAGGACAACAACGATTCAACTGCTACTTTATGCTGCGGTAGTTGAACCCATTCCTCTACATGACCTGTGATTGCCACAGTAAATAGTTGAAACACACTAGCATGTGTAGGAGTTGATTGGGCCATGTTGTGTTCCTACCATGACATGCCTGCTATTGCTTAGAGTTGTGTCAGGTCTGGTTCATTGGGAATGAATTGGAGTGTTACGATATGTTCTGGTGCCGAGAGTTAAGCGTGTGAACACGATTTGGTAAAGGTAGCGGTGAGAGGCCATGTAGGAGTACATGGTGGGTTGTGTCATTGGAACCGTCCTTAAGCACTGAGTTCTGTGTATGTTGTCCAATGACTAAGCTACTACCACACATTGGGGTTCCGGTAACTCGACCCCTCTTCGACTTATTAACCAAACTTGATCTCTAGTCCAGGAGTTGCAACTAGTTTCTGGTGTTTGTAGGTAGTGCTATTTTTCTACCGAGTGGCACCCGGCAGGGTGGGCTTGGGACAGACTAGGCACACGTGGCCCGGTGTACCGAGTGGCACCCGGATGGTGGGCTCGGGAACCCTGCACACATCGTTTTGGGGCCGTGAGCGGACACCCCGGCCGGATCTCCTTGCGGATGGAACCCGAATAGGCGGATAAACCTGGACTAGAGTCTTGTGTGGTTAGTCAGGTCGTGGCCGACACCCTCGCCAGGCTTCCGCTTGAAGGTTGCCGAGGTACATGACGTGTACATGGCGGTAAGTGGCGAGAGCGTGTGTGAAGCAGTAACACCCCTGCAGGGTTATCATGATCTATTCGAATAGCCGTGTCCTCGGTTATGGACTTCTTGGATGCTTACGTGGTACATAGACAACTTGAAGTGGATACTCTAAAATGCTCAAGATAAGTGTGAGTGCTATGGATGGCTTCTCGTAGTGAGACGGGAATGAATCCATAGTGGTGTATTGAGGTGGTGATTAGTGGACTCGTGTGCGCCTTCTTACCTCAAAGAAGTTCTCGTAGTCGTAGAACAGGATAGCCACTGAGTCAAAGCTGGCTTGCTGCAACTAAACCCCACACTACCTTCTTGATACAAATGCATGTATGATAGGATCTGATGTAAGTCTTGCTGAGTACCTTTGTACTCATGTTGCTTTATTTATGTTTTTGCAGCGGAGACTTCAGTCTTACTAGTAGTTCCGCTTGGACTTCGACGAGTAGCTTGTACCTCAGCTACGATCTTGTACCCTTGGGAGGGGCTTGTAGATAGTCAGGCTTCTCGCCTTTTCTTTGTAGTTGTCTGTACTCAGACATGTAATGCTTCCGTTGCTTGTATGCTCTGAATGATGGGTCATGTGACCCCTGTTGTACTTAATGCCATGTGGCTCTTCTGGGCCTTTTATCTCTATGAGTTTGCGTTATGTTGTGATGCCATGTTGTACAGCACGTACTTGCATGTTATGCGTACGTGTAACGTGTATTGCTATGTGTGGGATCCGACAACCTAGTTGTCTATCCTTGGTAGCCTCTCTTATGGGGAAATGTAGTCTAGTGCTTCCACCGAGCCATGGTAGTCCGCTACAGCCCGGTTTACCGGAGTCCTGCTAGCCCAGCACTACTGCTCCGGAACACTTGACTGGCCGGCATGGGTTTCACTTCGTTCCTGTGTCTGTTCCTTCGGGGAAATGTCACGCGGTGACATCCGGAGTCCTGCCTAGCCTGCTACAGCCCGGGTTCCCGGAGTCCTGTTAGCCCAGTGCTACAGCCCGGATTCACACGCTGCTGACCGACATGCTCGATGTTGTTTCATGTATGCCTGTCCCCGTAAGTTAGTGCCACTTTGGGTTCACGACTAGTCATGTCGGCCCGGTTCTCTGTCATATGGATGCTAGCGACACTATCATATACGTGAGCCAAAAGGCGCAAACGGTCCCGGGCCATGGTAAGGCGACACCCGTGGGAATACCGTGCGTGAGGCCGCAAAGTGATATGAGGTGTTACATGCTAGATCGGTGTGACTTAGAATCGGGGTCCCGACAGCTTTGGTATCAGAGCCTGACTGCCTGTAGGATTTCCAAGCCAAACTGGTCAAGTTGAGTCTAGAAATTCTTTAGTTATATAGGGGAATTGATTGTGGAAGGGAACGTAAGGCTCTTTTACTCCTTATACCTCATGCCCTTCTGATCTGTGTCATCCTATTTTTCCTACGGGGTTAAGGAACTAGGCTTTCTCTTCTGTCTATCAGGATCACGTGTTACTACTCCGTAGTCTCTTAGGATTGGTTGATCAGAGTCATATCCAGTTTCGAGTACCTCCGGTGTAGCCTGTTTAGTAATATCTCAGAACCTTGAGTGATGATGTTGAGTATGGTGCTACCCCGTCCTTTGCAGAATGTCTCATTTTGAGCATTTTACTGCCGTTATGCTGCCGGATTTGTCCTAGGAGTTCGAGAGATACTAATTTCCTTGTCCTACATGTTGCATCCTATAGTTGTTGTTGACCTCGTCCTTGGTTCCGCTTCTCAGGATGTCGTCAGTTAACCAAAGTTCTGTTGCTCGTTGCCTGAACCACGGAGGTGGTAGGGATGAGGAGGATCCTCCTGACCAGCCTTCGTTGGCAGAGTTTATGTTAGAGATGGAGAGGAACAAGCATGAGTCTAACCGCTTGTTAGCACGTATCGAGGAGAACACCGCACCCCCCAGTGCAAAGAGTCAGCGACCATCTATGATTTCATTGGTTTGAAACCACCTACCTTCCATCATTCCATTGAACCACTCGATGCAGATGACTGGCTCCGTAGTATCACACACAAGCTGCGTTCTGCGAACGTAGCTGAAGGTGACAAGGTCACTTATGCTGCATATCACCTGGAAGGTCCTGCTAGTCTTTGGTGGCAGAACTATGAGGCTATGCTTCCAGCTGGCCAGATACCGACCTGGAGAGATTTCACTGAGGCTTTTCGCGAGCATCACATTCCTCAGGCTCTCATTGACCGCAAGAGAGAAGAGTTCTGTAGTTTCACCCAGGGTAAGATGGCTGTTGATGCTTACAGTAGAGAGTTTGAGAACCTCGCCCGCTATGCTACAGAAGAAGTGTCCACGGACGCTAAGAAGCAGGCTAGGTTCCGGAAGGGTCTCAACCCCAAGTTGCGTCGTGATCTCCACTTGCACCATTGCAATACATTCCAGGCTCTTGTGAACAAGGCCATTAATGCGGAGACAGCTCAGCTCACCTACGAGGAGTCTCGTAAGCACACCCGTGATTTGGTTTCTTCCTCCGGTTCTAGTTCTCAGAAGCGCCGGATTTGGGTTCCGAACTCCGCTCTTCCACCTGGATATGCACCGAGGCCATCTTATGTGGCGCCTCACCCAGTTCAGCAGTATGCTCCACCCAGGCCTATTGGTAGACCGCTTGTCAATGCGGGTCCACGTCCAACTTCAGGGACTTGCTTCACATGCGGAAGCCAGGACACTATGCACGTGACTGCTCTCAAACCAACTATGCCCCACCCCTCGCCTGAGAAGTCTGTTGGCCATGGTAAGCCATCACGCAAGATGATCAGTGTCAAGTCAGCTCCCACTGAACGTGGACGTGTGCATCACGTCTCAGCTAAAGACGCTCATGATGATCCGGATGTTGTTCTTGGTACACTCCTTGTCAATTGCCATCCAGCTTCGGTTCTATTCGATACTGGAGCATCTCACTCCTTCATCTCTGAAGGCTATGCTCGTTTGCACGACATGTCATTTTTTGATATGCCAACTCCACTTGAAATCCAAACTCCAGGGTCTAGATGGCAAACTACCAGAATAAGCCATGGTAATGAAATCCTTGTTGACAGACTTGTATTCCTTGCCTCACTTATAGCCCTCAAGTCTACAGATATTAACATCATCTTGGGTATGGACTGGATGACAACTCATCATGCCAAGATTGATTGTTACACCAGGTCTGTTCAGCTCACACACCCATCTGGCAAGTTAGTCACTGTCTCCACCAGAGTTGCAAAGCGTCAACTCTATTCTCTTAATGCCAGTCCTCTTCCAGACCTTGAAGATATCCCGGTAGTCCGTGACTTTCCGGATGTCTTTCCAGAGGAACTGCCAGGTATTCCACCTGACAGGGATGTAGAGTTTGTCATAGATCTTATCCCAGGAACCGCCCCAATCTCTAGGAGACCTTACAAGATGGCACCTTTAGAACTAGCTGAGCTTAAGAAACAACTTGATGAGTCCTTGCAAAAGGGTTTCATCCGTCCTAGTTCTTCTCCCTGGGCTTGCCCCGTCCTCTTCGTCAAGAAGAAGGATGGTACAGACCGGATGGTTGTAGATTATCGTCCCGTTAATTTGGTCACGATAAAGAACAAATATCCGCTCCCCAGGATCAACGACCTGTATGATCAGCTCGCTGGATCCTCAGTCTTTTCCAAGATGGATTTGAGGTTAGGCTACCATCAAATCAAGATTAGAAACGGGGACATTCCTAAGACGGCTTTTGTCACTCGTTATGGCCAGTACGAGTACACCGTCATGTCCTTTGGTCTAACCAATGCTCCAGCCACATTCTCCCGCTTGATGAACTCAATCTTCATGGAGTACTTAGATAAGTTCGTCGTGGTCTACCTCGATGATATCCTTATCTACTCGAAGAACGAGGAAGAGCATGCCGAACATCTTAGACTTGTGTTAGAAAAACTCAGAGAGCACCGCCTTTATGCCAAGTTCTCCCAGTGCGAATTTTGGTTGCCAGAAGTGACCTACCTAGGCCACGTGATCTCTGGTAAGGGCATTGCTGTCAATCCTGAGAGAGTTCAGGCCGTTCTTGATTGGACTCCACCTGAAACAGTTAAACAAGTTAGGAGTTTCCTTGGTCTAGCCAGTTATTGTCGCCGCTTCGTTGAAAACTTCTCCAAAGTAGCCAAACCCCTCACGGAACTTCTCAAGAAGGATAAAAAGTTTGAGTGGTCCCCACAGTGTGAGTATAGTTTTCAGGAACTGAAAAGACGCCTGACTTCTGCCCCCATACTTGTGCCACCAGATTTCACTAAAGACTTTGTTATCTACTGCGACGCCTCACGACAGGGACTAGGTTGCATTCTTATGCAGGATCGTCATGTGATTGCGTATGCATCTCGACAGTTGCATCCACATGAGGAGAATTATCCTACACATGATCTAGAGCTTGCAGCCGTAGTCTATGCACTTAAGACATGGTGACATTACCTTCTCGGTAAACGTTGCGAGATTTACACCGATCACCAGAGTCTCAAGTATATCTTCACCCAACCAGATTTGAACCTTAGGCAAAGATGTTGGTTGGAGTTGATCTCAGATTACGACTTTGGGATTACCTACACCCCAGGCAAGGGCAATGTCATGGCTGATGCGCTAAGTTGTAAGTCCTATTGCAACAATCTTATGTTGCAGCAGGGCCAACCACTTCTCCATGAGGAATTCTGTAAGCTTAACCTTCACATTGCTCCTCAAGGATTCCTTTCTACCTTGGTGGCGAAGCCTACTCTTGTGGATCATATCATAGAAGCCCGGAAGCATGATACGGGGATTACCCGGATCAAGAGAAACATTGCCAAGGGTATTGCTGGTAGTTTCTCTATAGATGATCGAGGTGTTGTTGTCTTCGAGAACCGTCTGGTGGTTCCCAAGAAGCAACATCTTTGGCAAGTGATCTTTAAGGAGGCGCATGAATCCCCTCTCACGATTCATCCCGCTAGTACTAAGATGTATCAGGACCTACGCCAGAGGTTCTGGTGGACTAGGATGAAGAGAGAAATCGCTCAGTTCATTGCTAACTGTGATGTTTGTCGTCGCGTTAAGGCAGAACATCAAAGACCTGCTGGCACCCTTCAACCTTTAGCCATTCCTGAGTGGAAATGGGATAAAGTTGGTATGGACTTCATCACCGGCTTTCCCAGGACCAAGAAAGGGAATAACGCTATCTTCGTAGTCATTGATCGTCTTTCCAAAGTGGCTCACTTCCTGCCTGTTCGAGAGAGTATCACTGCTAGTCAGCTCGCTGACTTATATATTTCTCGAATAGTGTCACTTCATGGTGTTCCACTAGAGATCAATTCAGACCGTGGTAGTCTCTTCACTTCTCATTTCTGGGAGAGTTTCCAAACCGCCATGGGCACCCATCTTTCCTTCAGTACCGCTTTCCACCCTCAATCAAGTGGTCAGGTGGAAAGGGTCAACCAAATTCTCGAAGACATGCTTAGAGCTTGCGTTATCTCATTCGGTATGGATTGGGAGAAATGCCTACCTTTCGCCGAGTTTGCTTATAACAATAGCTATCAATCCAGTCTTAAGAAAGCTCCTTTCGAGATTCTGTATGGACGAAGATGTCGAACACCTTTGAACTGGTCAGAAACCGGTGAAAGACAATTCTTTGGACCGGACATGATCCAGGAAGCAGAAGAGCAAGTTCGCATCATTCGTGAGAATTTGAAAACAGCCCAGTCTCGTCAAAAGAGCCAGTATGACCATCGTCATAAGGAAGTGGCTTATGAAGTTGGCGACAAGGCTTACCTTCGGGTTACTCCCCTAAAGGGTACCCATCGTTTCGGTATCAAGGGCAAGTTGGCTCCTCGTTACATTGGTCCTTTTCGCATTCTCGCTAAACGAGGAGAGGTTGCCTACTAGTTGGAACTACCCCCACATCTTTCTCGAGTCCATGATGTCATCCACATCTCTCAACTCAGGCGTTGCTTCTCGGATCCCATCCGCGGAGTGGACCACGAAACGCTTGATCTCCAAGATAACCTCACATATCGAGAGTACCCTATTCGCATTCTTGATCAAGCAGAGCGTGTCACCCGACGTCAGAACATCAAGTTTCTCAAGGTTCAGTGGTCTCATCATTCTGAGAGAGAAGCTACTTGGGAGCGAGAAGATCGTCTTCGACTGGAGTACCCCACCTTCTTTCCATCGACCCCTGAATCTCGGGACGAGA
Organism: Triticum aestivum; assembly: GCF_018294505.1. Classification (NCBI taxonomy): domain Eukaryota; kingdom Viridiplantae; phylum Streptophyta; class Magnoliopsida; order Poales; family Poaceae; genus Triticum; species Triticum aestivum. Next base: position 95,789,934 of record NC_057805.1, read on the forward strand.
TTCTTTCAAGTGGGGGCGAGTTGTCACATCCCTATCTCTGGTATGACCTAGACTAGCTAGTCATGTGTGCATCATGTTTAAATTCCATTTAAATTTGAAGTGGGGATTTGTGAAACCCTCAGAATCATTTCTGGAAATGACCCAGATAAAAATTGCTCCAAAAGGGTCCAAGAAAATGTTCATGTTGCTCTCTGAAAATATTGGACAGAGATAAAAATCAAACCAATATTTTTAGGAGCTCATAAATATTTATTTTGGCCATTTGGAATTAATGCAGTAATTATTTGCATTGGATATATATATGTTATATATGTCCAAAAATTCTGAATTTTGGTGAGGGGCTTTGGATTAATCCCTTAGGTCCCTGAAAAAATTGACAGAAGTAAATAAAATGATTTAGTATTCTACTAAATCAGAACAAATGTCAGAAAAGTAGAAAATAAACAAAAAGGGGAAAACCCTTACCTGGACTTACCTGGGCCACTTGCTGGCCTGGCTCTGTGCCGGCCCAGCTGACTGGCCAGTGCCAGTCGTCCCCTTCCTCGCGCCAGGAGGACAGGGGCACGCGCTCGCCGCCCACGCGCATGCGCGCCACCTCCTGCTTCTCCCCTCGTCGCCTGGATCGCCCGAACGACGCCACGCGCCGCCCCGCACCTCTCTCGCTCTCCCCCGTGCCCATTCTCTCCTCTCCCTCGCTCTCTCGCACGACGGCCGAACGCCACCGTCGCCACCGGCCACCGTTGCCGTAGCCACCGCCACCCCCTCGCCTCTCCGATACGCCCAGAAGCTCCGCCACGTCGCGGGCTACCTCTCAGTCGAGCCACACGCCTCGGGAGGCCCTGGAGCGCCGCCATTGCCATCGTCTTCCTCCTCGGGCTCCGCCGTCTGCCGCCGTCGATTCACCGTCACCAGGTCTCCCCCGAGCCCGCTGTGCTGCTCCGCGTGATCGCCGTGAGCACCTCCCCTTTTCCCCCCTCTTCTCCCCATCGTTCCCGCGTCGTAGCCGCCGTTTCCTCCACGGCCGTAGCTCCTCGCCGCCGTCCATGTCGCCGCCGTTGCTCAAGCCACTGCAGCCCGCAAACGCACGTGTCACCGTGTTCCTGGTGACGCCAGGAGGTTGTAGAGCCTCTCCGCTCGCTTCCTCGTGCTCCGTAGCCCCGCAGCCGCTCGAGCCCGAGCTCCGGCCGCCGCCGTGAGCTCCGCTCCGGCGAGCTCGGCCGCCCCCGCAGCTTCTCGCGGGCTCCCCCGGATGCGCGGCAGCGTGGGCAACCTCCTGGTGCCCCCAGGCGCCGCTCCCGTGGCTTCTAGTGGGGACTCCGCCGTGGCCAGTGGTCGCCGGCGACGAGCTCTGTCGCCTGAGCCCTGCCACGTGGGTCCGGCCTGTCAAGTGATTAGCTTAGTGCTAATCACCACCTAACCTAACCCCTGACACTGACCAGTGGGCCCCAGCGCCACTAACACTGTAATTAGGATAAACTAACCCCCTGTTTAACCTTGTGTCACTGACGTGTGGACCCCACACGTCAGGTTTGACTTGCAGCGCCGCTAACCCGCTGACGTCATGATGACGCAGTGCTGACGCAATAAACCCTTTTTCTGGATTTAAATTAAATCAGGAAATTCCAGAAAATGTTCAAAACTTCTAAAATTCATAGAAATTCAACCGTAGCTCAGATTTAAATAATTTATATATGAAAAATTATCAGAAAAATGCAATCTATCCATCTGTACTAGTTTCATGTATGACAAACCAACTTATACCTACTGTATAAGTGAAAACATATAAATGGCATATATAAGGACTTAAATTAGAGTTGCATTTGAACCTTTGGTTCAAATGGATCTCTTCCAAGTTGAATGCTAAATGCATTGGCTCAAAACACATCACATATTCATGCCATATTCATGCATAATATTGTTGCATATGATTGTGTTTTCATTGTCGACACCGTTCCTTCTCGATAGGTCCTGCTCCGGAGAGTGTTCCAGAGTACCTGTCTGAGGAGCAGTGCCACCCTGTTGATCTACCAGGCAAGCAAACCCCCTTTGTTCATTCCGATACAATCCTACTCTCTCGCTTCTGCTCTCTTTTACTGCATTAGGACAACAACGATTCAACTGCTACTTTATGCTGCGGTAGTTGAACCCATTCCTCTGCATGACCTGTCATTGCCACAGTAAATAGTTGAAACACACTAGCATGTGTAGGAGTTGATTGGGCCATGTTGTGTTCCTACCATGACATGCCTGCTATTGCTTAGAGTTGTGTCAGGTCTGGTTCATTGGGAATGAATTGGAGTGTTACGATATGTTCTGGTGCCGAGAGTTAAGCGTGTGAACACGATTTGGTAAAGGTAGCGGTGAGAGGCCATGTAGGAGTACATGGTGGGTTGTGTCATTGGAACCGTCCTTAAGCACTGAGTTCTGTGTATGTTGTCCAATGACTAGCTACTACCACACATTGGGTTCCGGTAACTCGACCCCTCTCGACTTATTAACCAACTTGGTCTCTATCCAGGAGTTGCAACTAGTTTCTGGTGTTTGTAGGTAGTGCTATTTTTCTACCGAGTGGCACCCGGCAGGGTGGGCTTGGGACAGACTAGGCACACGTGGCCCGGTGTACCGAGTGGCACCCGGATGGTGGGCTCGGGAACCCTGCACACATCGTTTGGGGCCGTGAGCGACACCCCGGCCGGATCTCCTTGCGGATGGAACCCGAATAGGCGATAAACCTGGACTAGAGTCTTGTGTGGTTAGTCAGGTCGTGGCCGACACCCTCGCCAGGCTTCCGCTTGAAGGTTGCCGAGGTACATGACGTGTACATGGCGGTAAGTGGCGAGAGCGTGTGTGAAGCAGTACACCCCTGCAGGGTTATCATGATCTATTCGAATAGCCGTGTCCTCGGTTATGGACTTCTTGGATGCTTACGTGGTACATAGACAACTTGAAGTGGATACCCTAAAATGCTCAAGATAAGTGTGAGTGCTATGGATGGCTTCTCGTAGTGAGACGGGAATGAATCCATAGTGGTGTATTGAGGTGGTGATTAGTGGACTCGTGTGCGCCTTCTTACCTCAAAGAAGTTCTCGTAGTCGTAGAACAGGATAGCCACTGAGTCAAAGCTGGCTTGCTGCAACTAAACCCCACACTACCTACTTGATACAAATGCATGTATGATAGGATCTGATGTAAGTCTTGCTGAGTACCTTTGTACTCATGTTGCTTTATTTATGTTTTTGCAGCGGAGACTTCGGTCTTACTAGTAGTTCCGCTTGGACTTCGACGGGTAGCTTGTACCTCAGCTACGATCTTGTACCCTTGGGAGGGGCTTGTAGATAGTCAGGCTTCTCGCCCTTTTCTTTTGTAGTTGTCTGTACTCAGACATGTAATGCTTCCGTTGCTTGTATGCTCTGAATGATGGGTCATGTGACCCCTGTTTGTACTTTGTGCTATGTGGCTCTTCTGGGCCTTTTATCTATATGAGTTTGCGTTATGTTGTGATGCCATGTTGTACAGCACATACTTGCATGTTATGCGTACGTGTAACGTGTATTGCTATGTGTGGGATTCGACAACCTAGTTGTCTATCCTTGGTAGCCTCTCTTATGGGGAATGTAGTCTAGTGCTTCCACCGAGCCATGGTAGTCCGCTACAGCCCGGTTTACCGGAGTCCTGCTAGCCCAGCACTACTGCTCCGGAACACCTACACTGGCCGGCATGTGATTCACTTCGTTCCTGTGTCTGTCCCTTCGGGGAAATGTCACACGGTGACATCCGGAGTCCTGCCTAGCCTGCTACAGCCCGGGTTCCCGGAGTCCTGTTAGCCCAGTGCTACAGCCCGGATTCACACGCTGCTGACCGACATGCTCGATGTTGTTTCATGTATGCCTGTCCCCGTAAGTTAGTGCCACTTTGGGTTCACGACTAGTCATGTCGGCCCGGGTTCTCTGTCATATGGATGCTAGCGACACTATCATATACGTGAGCCAAAAGGCGCAAACGGTCCCGGGCCATGGTAAGGCGACACCCGTGGGAATACCGTGCGTGAGGCCGCAAAGTGATATGAGGTGTTACATGCTAGATCGGTGTGACTTAGAATCGGGGTCCTGACAATTTTGTTCTAAGTATCGAGTTGTAAGTAAATAAAAGTGTGATGATCTTCATTATTATAGCATTGTCCCATGTGAGGAAAGTATTATGGAGACTATGATTCCCCCATAAGTCGGGATGAGACTCCGGACAAAAATAATAATAAAAGAGGCCAAAGAAGCCCAAATAAAAAAAGAGGCCAAAGAAGCCCACCGAAAAAATGAGAGAAAAGGAGAGAAGGGACAATGTTACTATCCTTTTTCCACACTCCTGCTTCAAAGTAGCACCATGATCTTCATGATAGAGAGTCTCTTATTTTGTCACTTTCATATACTAGTGGTAATTTTTCATTATAGAACTTGGCTTGTATATTCCAATGACGGGCTTCCTCAAAATGCCTTAGGTCTTCGTGAGCAAGCGAGTAGGATGCACACCCACTTAGTTTCTTTTGTTGAGCTTTCATATATTTATAGCTCTAGTGCATCCGTTGCATGGCAATCCCTACTCCTCGCATTGAGATCAATTGATGGGCATCTCCATATAGCTCGTTGATTAGCCGCGTCGATGTGAGACTTTCTCATTTTTTGTCTTCTCCACACAACCTCCATCATCATATTCTATTCCACCCATAGTGCTATGTCCATGGCTCGCGCTCATATATTGCGTGAAAGTTGAAAAAGTTTGAGAATACATAAAGTATGAAACAATTGCTTGGCTTGTCATCGGGGTTGTGCATGATGGGAGCATTTTGTGTGACGAAAATGAAGCATGGCCAAACTATATGATTTTGTAGGGATGAGCTTTCTTTGGCTATGTTATTTTGAGAGGAAATAATTGCTTGGTTAGTATGCTTGAAGTATTATTATTTTTATGTCAATATTAAACTTTTGTCTTGAATCTTTCGGATCCGAACATTCATGCCACAATAAAGAAAATTACATTGAAAATTATGTTAGGTAGCACTCCACATCAAAAGTTCTGTTTTTATCATTTACCTACTCGAGGACGAGCAGGAATTAAGCTTGGGGATGCTGATACGTCTCCAACATATCTATAATTTTTTATCGTTCCATGCTATTATATTATCTATTTTGGATGTTTAATGGGCTTTAATACACTCTTTTATATTACTTTTGGGACAAACCTATTAACCAGAGGCCCAGTGCCAGTTGCTGTTTTTTTGCCTATTTCAGTGTTTCGCAGAAAAGGAATATCAAACGGAATCCAAACGGAACGAAACCTTCGCGAGGATCTTTCTTGGAACAAACGCAATCCAGGAGACTTGGAGTGGAAGTTAGAGATGCAACGAGGCAGGAGGGCGCGCCCAGGGGGTAGGCGTGCCCCCACCCTTGTGGACCCCTCGTAGCTCCACCGACGTACTTCTACCGCCTATATATATACTCTTATACCCTAAAAACATCAGGGGGAGCCACGAAACCACTTTTCCACCGCCGCAACCTTCTGTACCCGTGAGATCCCATCTTGGGGCCTTTTCCGGCGATCTGCCGGAAGGGGAATTGATCACGGAGGGCTTCTACATCAACACCGTAGCCTCTCCGATGAAGCGTGAGTAGTTTACCACTGACCTTCGGGTCCATAGTTATTATCTAGATGGCTTCTTCTCTCTCTTTGGTTCTCAATACAAAGTTCTCCTCGATGTTCTTGGAGATATATTCGATTTAATACTTTTTGCGGTGTGTTTTCCGAGATCCGATGAATTGTGGGTTTATGATCAAGATTATCTATGAACAATATTTGGTTCTTCTCTGAATTCTTATATGCATGGTTTGATATCTTTGTAAGTCTCTTTGAATTATTGGTTTAGTTTGGCCTACTAGATTGATCTTTCTTGCAATGGGAGAAGTGCTTAGCTTTGGGTTCAATCTTGCGGTGTCCTTTCCCAGTAACAGCAGGGGCAGCAAGGCATGTATTGTATTGTTGCCATCGAGGATAAAAAGATGAGTTTATATCATATTGCTTGAGTTTATCCCTCTACATCATGTCATCTTGCTTAATGCGTTACTCTGTTCTTATGAACTTAATACTCTAGATGCATGCTGGATAGCGGTCGATGTGTGGAGTAATAGTAGTAGATGCAGAATCGTTTCGGTCTACTTGACATGGACGTGATGCCTATGTTCATGATCATGCCTAGATATTCTCATAACTATGCGCTTTTCTATCAATTGCTCGGCAGTAATTTGTTCACCCACCGTAATATATGTTATCATGAGAGAAGCCACTAGTGAAACCTATGGCCCCTGGGTCTATTTTACATCATATTAGTTTCCCGTCAACTTGCCAATTTCTATCGCCGTTTATTTTGCAATCTTTACTTTCCAATCTATACAACAAAAATACCAAAAATAATTATCTTATTATCTTTATCAGATCTCACTTTTGCAAGTGACCGTGAAGGGATTGACAATCCCTTTATTGCGTTGGTTCCAAGGTTCTTGATTGTTTGTGCAGGTACTAGGCGACTTGCGTGTAGTCTCCTACTGGATTGATACCTTGGTTCTCAAAAACCGAGGGAAATACTTACGCTACTTTGCTGCATCACCCTTTCCTCTTCAAGGGAAAACCAATGCATGCTCAAGAGGTAGCAACTTCATGCTAGTGCGACTTCCTCGTGTCATGACTTACCAATTTATGATGAATATGATGATGAGCATGTTGAATTGCCTAGTTGTGATGCTATGCTCCATAGGATATCATGTGAAAATTCTTTTGGTCACATCATGTTCGACAACCCTTTAAACTTGTCATATGCTATGAGTGAGATCTCCCATATTGCATCATTTCAATCTCAACATAGTAACTATGCATGCCCCATTAAAATAAATCCGATTTGCACTTATGGCATAGATGACGAGATGATGGTCATTGGCTTTTGTTTTTCATGCGATGATATTGCTAAGCTTCCGTTACATGATTTGCGCAATTCATCTACTATGCCATGCCATGATCACATAGAACAAAATATGATTGGTTTTGGATGTTGTCAATATTCTCCATGTGATGTTTCCATTAATGCTCATGAGGAGACCTCCATAGTTTCCTCATACATATTAGGAGATGTTGATGCATTCCATACTTTGCATATTCCATAATTGTGTGCACCATATGCATTCCATGACTAACAATGCTCTACATATTTCTTATGATGCATTACACAATTTGAGTCTCCATTATGTCGGCGTTCTGGGAACGAGGGTCCCCAGACTTGCCTGCCTGCGGCCCACAGCGTGGCTAAGCAGCAGGCCGTACGGCCCATCTTCGTCAACAAGGCACCAAAGACCCTCGCGAGGGTCCAAGCCTCGCGAGGAGGACGACGCAAGACCTCCTCTGGAGTGGCCTAGCCAGGCAGGCTCACGAGGAACGGAGATATCAAGGCGAGGCAAACCTCACGAGGCTCTCGTGACGTGAGCCATGATGAACGGTACCAGGCGGGTGCTAGGCGGGCGTCAGTGCGCGCAGCGTCCCTATTTCCTCTTTGGTGCTAAGGAGGCCAGCGCAGACGAAGAGTACCGAGGCATCAGGCAAAGGTTGCCATATTGGTGCAACAAGACCAAGACCAGGAGGACGGCAAGGCGGAGGTCATCGTGGAGCCCAAGATGGCGTCACCCCAGAGCTTTTCGCAGGAAAAGACCGTTTTTGTCAGGATAGCTTGTACTAGCTGTCCCCCTTCAAATTTGCCCGCCGTTGTTGGCTCCCTTCCCGCTCGATATTTGGGAAGAGGACCAGGGCCTATATAAGTAGAGCTAGCCACCACAGTAGAGGCATCGAATCCTCACACCACAAGTTCACAAGCACAAGAACACCTCAACCTCAGGAGGTTGTTCTTCCCTTGTACTGTTCATCATCAGCCCAAGAGGAAATCCACCACCACCACACTGGAGTAGGGTATTACACCACAACGGTGGCCCGAACCAGTATAAACCCCGTGTCTTTCTGTGTTGCAAGTTCGTCGGGTTCGTCTGCGAGATCTTAGCGAGCTAGAGCGTAGATCGGTAGGAGGGAAAGACTTCGCGCGCACCCCTGGGTTCGAACCTTAAGGGTTTGCCGGAACCCCACATCCGACATTTGGCGCGCCAGGTAGGGGTGCGCCGGAGCTTCTTCTCCGCCAGTCAGCTCTCCGACGCTCCCCAGCCATGATGTCTGGCGATTCAAGGGCCGGCTCCGACCGCTGGGCAGCCTAGCCAGCCCGGGCAGCGCCGCCTACCCATGAAGGTCTCGACCCTGCACTCCAAGTGGCACGGGCGCCGCCAAACCCCGCCCGGCGCGGACAGCGCCACCAGGCGTCGTCCACCCTCACCCCACGACAGGTACGAGCCGCGGCGAGAGTAGCAAGTCATGCCGTAACAACGGCGCCGCATTCACGGCGGGAGCAAGCAAACATGCGGGCAGCGCTCACCGTGGCAAGGGAGCTGCTGTGATGCAGGCTGATGGAGAGCGGCCGGGACACGCTGCTTGAGCGTGTTGCTGAGCTGCTGGACGCAACGGCATCGGGAGCACCACCCTTCTGCTATCAACTTCCTCCCCAGGCCACTGCAGGGCCGCGCGGCGAACGTCACCACGTCCGCGCGCCAACGGCTACGCCCGGGGGCTTCATCAACATCAGCACGACTGGTGGCGTAGGGGGCTCCAACTCCCCCATGCCGCCCTCGACAAGCACAAGCGCAAGCGTCGCCCCCCATGGTCCCGGCCGGATGCCGTATTGTCATCCCCAGGACGCCATCATGGGCGGGGCAACATGGAGCGTGGGGCACCATGGTGAGGTGTTCGGGGTGACGGCCCCAGAAGCCTACGTGCCCCGCATGATGGACCAAGGGTACGCACTAGAGGACGACCTCGGCCCATTCACTGGAGAAGATTGGGGAGAGGGGGCGCTAGGAGCCGAAGCCTTCCAAGAACCAATAGAGAACCACAACGATCGCGTCGGCAGCGGCAGCTACAGGGTACCGCTAATCTCTCAGGAACAGGCTTATGCTAACCATGGACCACACATGAATCAGGTTGCAGCGTCGATCGACGACCCAGGCACGACGGCACCCGTCCCAACAAGGGAGACACGCTGGGGGCCACCGAGAGGGAGCCAGGAGCAAGGCCCCTCCCCGCGGCGCGCGACGCCTGATGACACCCGGAGGTAGGCCCTCTGCCGGGGAGGCCTCGACAACCCTTCCCCCGGCAGAGGACCTGTGGTCGCCGAGGGAACCGCTGGCATCCTCTTTCCCTCCTCTGTACCGTCCTGGTGACCGATCGGCTCAGAGAAGGTCAAGAGTGGCACAAGGCGGGGCCCTCGTCTGGCGATATGAAGCAAGGCTGGTACCTGTGAAGAAGGCCCAGTGCCTGTGAAGCTCGCCGCCCGTGACACTCTCACGTCATAATGAGTTGGGGCTGTACACGCCCCGGAGTCTCAGGGGTGCCGGCCTCAGGCCCTGGGGCTCCCTCCCACGCCTAGTGGCAGCACTTAGCTCCGCGCTGGTGAGAAGACTTGAAGACCAGAAGACTAGACTAGGTGCCGGACGCGGCCTTTTGCTTTGGATCTCTCTTTCTGTAGCTTTGCTTTCTGGATCTAGATTTGAGTTGAAGCTGAGTTTTTATCCATGCGCGGGGGGGGGGGGGGCTTTTCTCATTTGAGCAATTTCTTGCCTTCTGGATCTTGTTTTGTTTGGGACTCATGTCCGTCGCCTTTCCCCCACGAGCTCCTCACGAGCGGGACTGCGCGAAGCACGGGCACGCCAAGCGCGCGCTAACGCTACAACTGGCGCTCACCTCACGTGGGCCCCTTCCAACGGGGCGACGAGCTCCGCAAGGTTCTCAGGAACTCGACACATCGCAGCCCAGCTCAAAGCTGGCGCTGACTAAGGTAAACCAAGACGGAAAACTCGCATCACGATTCACAAGTTCACGAGGACACAAACTCACATCGCATGGAAAAGTAAAAACTGCAGTTTGCTTACGTGAGGGGCTCCCCCTCCCAAAATGCTCTCACAAGTTCTTCAAGGGCCACGCCCGAGTTTGTGCGCAGGGTGAAATGATAGGAGAACAAGGGATCAGCAAGAAATGTCGCTCGCTGCGTCACCCGTGGATGCGTCACTCGCGTCATCATCGTCTTCATCGGCATTGTCGCCGCCATCGGCGACACCCACGACGCCGTCGTCAACCACGGCGCCTTCGTCTGCGGCGACCACCACCGCGTCATCCTCGGAAGAGAAGGCCCTAACCAACGCGTCCACATTGTCCTCAACCCAATGCGCTAGGTCGCCCCGGACGGCCGTGGGTACGGGGGCGATGGCGGCGTCGAAATCAAAGTTAGGGTCGGCATTCAGGAGGTGGCTGAAGACGCGGGAGAAAGCGCGCTCGAGCAGGCCACGACCCCTTTCCTCCACAAGCTGGCGAGCTTTGGCAGATCGAGCCTCCAGGCGCGTCACCACCTCGGTGAAGAAGGTCAGGTGGCTGGAATAATCATTTGAGTGAGGGGTCGGCGCCTCCATGTCGCAAATATGGCCCAGGGCGATATTGGCCCTATTCCGGAGATCCTGAAGCATAGGGGCATGCTCGCGCTCTAGCGTTCGACGTTTGAGCACCTCCTCCGTGTTTTGCCTCGCGACGGCCTGTGCGTCACCAACCCACCTCCGGAGGGAACGCAGCTCGGCGCGGGCGGAGGCCAAGTCCGCCTGCGCCGTGACCAGGGCGGCGGCCGCGGCTTCCGCGTGCCTCTCAGCCTCGTCCAACCTGGGCCTGAGGGCAGCGGCCCTGCCCTCGTCCTCCACGCCCGCGAGCTTCAGCTTCAGGTCGTACCTGCCCACCAGGTCCGCGCGAACCTCGGCCACCCGGCGGTTCACCTCCTCCTCAACTCTAGCCTCGCGAGCCGCGACGGCGTCTTCTGCTTGGGCAACTTGACGCTCCCTCGTCTCCAGTTGCTCGAGCTCGCGGCTACGCTCCATGGCCTCCAGGGCCAGCGCCTCCTCACGCCTCCGGACCTCCTCTTCCTCTGCGAGCGTCCCCCTCAACGATGCAAGAGCGGCCCTGCGCGCCTCCACTTGCTGCTCAAGAGACGCGCTCCAGGCCTGGAGCTCCCACGTGCGATTCTCCGCAGCCTCCCGGCGGTGATCAGCCTCGCGAGACTCTTCCAAGGATCGTGAGCGGGCTTCGTGGGAAACCTTGAGAGACGCCTCGGCCTTCGCGTTCTCAAAGTCACGCTGATAGCGGCCGAGGTTGATGGCCACCTTCAGCTTGCGCCACTCCTCCGCCAGCCGGAGACCTTCAGCCTCAAGACGCGAATCGACACTCGCGAGCTCTTCACCAAGTCGGCTCATCGCGTTCATCGCTTCCTGGAAGAGCTCATGGCGAACCACGCTCCGCCCGCGCTCAAGCTCGAACGCCCGTCCTTCTTCGTCCTCCACCTCGGGGGCTGCGGGCGGGGCGCCAAGCGGCGCGCCACCCCTCGGCAGGGGGCAGGGGGCTGGCGCCACACCCAACACCAGCCCGTCCTCGCGAGAAGCCCAAGCCGGCTGGGGCTCGCTGCTCGAAGAGGAGCCAAAGATCAAAGCCAACAAGTTGCCATCAAAGACCAGCGAAGGAGTCTTGGGCACGCCTGCCAAGCTCCACGCCAGACCAAGGGGGAGGAGCGATGAGGCCGCAGGTTCAGGGCGCCAGGAAGGCAGGAGTGCCCCTTCAACCAACCCTGCTCCAGGGGCAACCAGCGGACTCGGAGCGCTCGAGGCCGGCGGAAGAGTTAAGGAAGAGGGAGGCCGTTTCTCAGGAGACTCGGCAGCCTCAGTGGAAGGAACCCTGAAAGACTGGCGTCAGAAGAAGAAAGGAGCATACAGAGAGCCACAGCGGTATGATACTTACACGTCAACGGCGTTGTACTTCCTCCGCTTCAGCGGTCCAAAGATGTTACTGCCGCTGGGAGATTCTTTCCTCTTGCAGAGCTCCTCGAAGTCCACACAAAGACGACCGAAACGCTGGACGTGACGGCCGGTGCACAGCGGGGCCGAAGAAGAGCTCGGAAGAATATCTTCAGGGGTGCCCGGTTGCGGCGAACAGCTGGGCACCGTTTCACCACGACCTCCCGAGGCTCCTGGAGCCTTGGCCTCGGGAGTCGCATGCAGCGTCTCCTCAGCAGCCGACGCCTCAGAAGGGGAGTAGCAGGCTCCTAAGGACGATGCCCCTGGATCACCACTCGGCACGTGCCCCTCAGCACTCGAGCCGCCGGCCTCCGCCTGAGCTCGCCCACCTGCACCGTCACTTGGGGCGAGCTCAGCATCAGGAGCAAGGAAGGGAACCACGATGACGGGGTTCTCACGAGGCCCCTCCAGGCCGATCGGCCGCGGCCCCCATTCATCGAAGAGAGGCATGTCCTTTACAAATTCATCCTTATTCTTGCAGTGGTACAGCAAACAGTTCTTCCCAGGCAGTTCGGCCGGCAGAAAGACACCCGTCAGGACCCTGAGCACTGTTCGCCGCGTCCCGAGGAGGAGCCCGGACTCCTGAAACCTCATATGGTCCTGGCTGCTGAGCAAGGTCCACATTGGGCGAGAATGGCACTAAAGCGGAGCGACCCGGCGTTGGACGAATTCCTTCACCACCATCGGCGCAGTTACGCCGCGATCCTTCAGCAACCTCAACCTGAGCCAGACGTGGGCAAGGCCGGGGCTCGCGAGCCGCTGATGGCTCCAGCCGGAGTTAGGAACAGCGGGCCCCGATGGAGCCTGAAGCAGAGGACAGAGCACACCAGCATCGACGAACACCCATCGTGTCCGGAATTCGCTCGTGGATGGAGGAAGCTCGAAATCGATCCCCTCGCCCGCCGACACAGCCACGGCCTGGAAGCTCACGCACCCCGAGCATTGCTGAGGGTCGGCCAGATGCAATGAGAAGAAGTGACGGAGCAGGGCCACCGTGGGAGCGACGCCCACCATGGCTTTGCACACGAAGGCGAATACAACAAGCAGAGTCACAGACTGAGGGTCGAGATGCAGCATGTGGATCTGATAATGCTCAGGCACCACATTGAAGAAGGCGGAGAAGGGAGGAATCAGGCCAGCCCAGAGGGCATCTATGAAGATTGGGACCTCGGTGGCCGTCTGAGCCGTGCGAGTGCGAGACGCGGGCAAAGCCACCGTCTCCCTCCACTCATTGAAGCTGGAAGCAAGAATCGGGCGCACCTTGTCCATGGCCTCGTCGTTGAGCACCCGAGACCGGCCGAGCGCCGGCGCAAAGGATGGAGGCGCGGCTGGAAGAGACAGAGGACTCTTCCCCTTCTCAGCTTGTTTCGGCGCCATGGCCATGGAGCAGGCGGAGCGCAAGTCAGATTGGAGAAGAGAAGCAGAGCCACAAGGAAGCAGGGGAATTGGGGAAGCAAGGCGCAGAAGGCGGAGGAATAACTGTGTAGGCCGCAGGGGGCGCATAGCCAGGCGGATTCAAAGGCAGCGTGGGGAAGCGAAGACGCCCACGTCCAATCAACCGCCACGCGTCGACCGAGGCCGCAGGCTTTTGGGGCCCGCGGTGCTCCGAACTTGACCCTTGGCTTCACCGTGAAGCCAAGCCCGAGCGCACCTTGGGCCCGGGGGCTACTGTCGGCGTTCTGGGAACGGGGGTCCCCAGACTTGCCTGCCTGCGGCCCACAGCGTGGCTAAGCAGCAGGCCGTACGGCCCATCTTCGTCAACAAGGCACCCAAGACCCTCGCGAGGGTCCAAGCCCCGCGAGGAGGACAATGCAAGACATCCTCTGGAGTGGCCTAGCTAGGCAGGCTCACGAGGAACGGAGATATCAAGGCGAGGCAAACCTCACGAGGCTCTCGTGACGTGAGCCATGACGAACGGTACTAGGCGGGCGCCAGTGCGCGCATCGTCCCTATTTCCTCTTTGGTGCTAAGGAGGCCAGCGCAGACGAAGAGTACCAAGGCATCAGGCAAAGGTTGCCATATTGGTGCAACGAGACCAAGACCAGGAGGACGACAAGGCGGAGGTCATCGTGGAGCCCAAGACGGCGTCACCCCAGAGCTTTTCGCAGGCGAAGACCGCTCTTGTCAGGATAGCTTGTACTAGCTGCCCCCCTTCAAATTTGCCCGCCGTTGTTGGCTCCCTTCCCGCTCGATATTTGGGAAGAGGACCAGGGCCTATATAAGTAGAGCTAGCCGCCACAGTAGAGGCATCGAATCCTCACACCACAAGTTCACAAGCACAAGAACACCTCAACCTCAGGAGGCTATTCTTCCCTTGTACTGTTCATCATCAGCCGAAGAGGCAATCCACGACCACCACACTGGAGTAGGGTATTACACCACAACGGTGGCCCGAACCAGTATAAACCTCGTGCTTTCTGTGTTGCGAGTTCGTCGAGTTCGTCCGTGAGATCTTAGCGAGCCAGGGCGTTGATCGGTAGGAGGGAAAGACTTCGCGCGCACCCCAGTGTTCGAACCTTAAGGGTTTGCCGGAACCCCACATCCGACATTTGGCGCGCCAGGTAGGGGTGCGCCGGAGCTCCTCTCCACCAATCTGCGCCCCGCATCGCCACACTACGCTCCCATGGCGGGTGCCCCACCGTCCACCACTGCGACCGATGTCGGCATCGAGGCATCTGGGTACCGAGCCCTGGCCCCCGCCCTGCGGCGAGTGCAGTGGCCAGCCAAGTTCAAGCCGGAGATGCCGCCGCGCTACGACGGCGCGGCAGACCCGGCGCCTTTCCTGCTGGCATACGAGGAGGCCGTCCTCGAGGCCGGAGGCAACAACAAGATCATGGCCAACTGGTTCCCCATGGCCCTCGCTGGCGAGCCGCGCTCCTGGCTGCTCAACCTCCCAGGATCCACGGTGGCATCCTGGGGGGAACTCCGCGACCTCTTCACCGCTCGCTACGCGGTGCCAGCGCACCACGCAGTCGCGGCACTGCTGGGTGGCTCTCAAGCACCGCCCTCAGATCGCCACATCAAACCTTTCTTCCGTCAGATTGGGGCAGCCTCCAAGCGCCCGAGGGCTCCGCCGGGTTGGGCTGCACCGGAGGCCGACCTCACCTTCGGCTCGGAAGACCACCCCGACTCCACCATCGGCTCCGGGATGCTTCCTATGCTCTGCACGCCCACCATCTGCAACGTGGCCGTCACCAAGACCCTCATCGACGGCGGAGCCGGCCTCAACCTGCTCTCTGTAGAAGCCTTTAGCCTTCTTCATGTGCCGCTCGAGCGTCTCGGCTTCAGCAAACCCTTCATGGGAGTGGGTGGTGGAGCTGCCCACTCTCTGGGGCAGATCCGCCTCCCTGTCACCTTTGGCACGTGAGACACCTACCGCACCGAGCTGGTGGACTTTGACATCGCCCGCATCAGTCTCCCGTACAATGCCATCCTCGGGTACCCGGCCCTCGCTCAGTTCATGGCGGCAACTCACCCGGCCTACAACCTCATGAAGATGCCAGGGAGCAAGGGCGTCCTCACCATCAAGGGGGACGCTAAGGAGGCCGTGACGGCCCTCAGGCTCGCCTTCAAGACCGCGGCAAGAGCACAGCCAGCCGGCGCCGGTACGCCCGAGGCCAAGGAGATCACGCCCACCAAGAAGAAGCAGTTGTTCACCCAAGACAAGGCGGAAACCAAGCAAGTGCCGGCCAACGAGGACGGGTCCGCGGGAGCCACCTTCACCATAGGAACCGGCCTTGACCCAGGGCAAGAAGAAGCTTTGGTGAGGTTTTTGCGCGCGAACAAGGAGATATTCGCGTGGGCGCCCAATTACCTGGTAGGGGTCCCGAGAGAGATGATCCAGCATCATCTAAGGGTGTGCCCCAACGTACGCCCCGTGAAGCAGCGAGCAAGACGGCAGTCCATAGAGAAGCAGGCCTTCATCGTCGAGACACGCAAGCTGGAGGCGGCAGGTACCGTCCGAGAAGTTCGATACCCCGAATGGCTGGCGAACCCCGTCGTAGTACTGAAGAAAGGCGGGAAGGAACGGATGTGCGTCGACTTCACCAACCTTAACAAAGCTGGCCCCCAAGATCCGTTCCCACTTCCACGCATCGATCAAATCGTCGACTCCACCGCCGAGTGCGACTTGCTATGTTTCCTAGATGCATTCTCAGGATACCACCAAATCAAGATGGTGGTGGAGGATGTGGAGAAGACAGCCTTCCTGACACCATGCGGGGTGTACTGCTACACCTGCATGCCCTTCGGGCTGCGCAACGCGGGCGCGACCTTTCAGCGGTTGATGCACATCGCCTTGGGGCGGCAGCTCGGCAGGAACACAGAGGCCTACGTTGATGACACAATGGTCAAATCTCGCGAGGCAAGGACATTGATTCAAGACTTGGAGGAGACCTTCGAGAGCTTGTGCCAAGTGAACTTGAGGCTTAACCCGGAGAAGTGCGTGTTTGGCGTACCCTCCGGCAAGCTGCTGGGGTTCCTTGTATCCCATAGAGGGATCGAGGCGAACCCGGAGAAGATCAAGGCCATCGAAGACATGAGTCCACCACAGACCCTCAAGGAAATGCAGAAGCTGGCGGGGCGGGTGACCGTGTTAGGGCATTTCATCTCCAAGCTAGGAGAGCGCGCCTTACCCTTCTTTAAGCTCATGAAGAAGAAGGGCCCGTTCGAGTGGACTCCAGAGGCTGACCGGGCCTTCCAAGACCTCAAGAAATACCTCACCAGCCCCCCGGTGATGGTGGCACCGCGGCCTCTCGAGCCTCTGGTACTCTACCTTCCTGCCACCCCGTACTCCGCCAGCGCTGGTGGTGGTTCGGGAGGAGCGCCAAGACAAGGGTGTACCGCATCAAGCAGAGCTGATGCAGCGCAGGGACAAGAAGGCGCAGCCAAGCCATCAGCGGCGGAAGACCAAGCTCAGCAGGGCAACACCGCAGAAGCTCCTGAGGACGGACAGGTCTCAGGAAACTAACCACCTTAGGATATGCCCGAATCTCCGCAAGACCCGGGCCTCGACAGTGTGCCAGCCCTCATCGAGCACCCGGTGTACTTCGTCAGCACCATACTGCGGGACACGAGGGCGTGCTACCCCATGCCACAGAAGCTCCTTCTCGCGCTCTTGGTGGCCTCGCGCAAGTTGCGGCACTACTTCCAGGGCCACCCCATCAAGGTCGTCTCAGCCTACCCATGGGAGAGGGTACTCAGGAGCCCTAACTCAGCCGGAAGGGTCGCTGAGTGGAACATCGAGTTGCAAGCATTCCAGTTAGAGTTCAGCACTACCAGGGTCATCAAGGGAGCCGTGCTCGCCGATTTTGTGGCAGAATGGACAGATGCCCTGGCTCTTGAGGAGGGAGAAGACCGGTCCACCTTCCCAGGAAGCGAGGCACCAGACGGCTGGGTCATGTATTTCGATGGCGCCTTCACGCACCAGGGCGCGGGGGCTGGAGCAGTGCTCATCTCACCCACTCAGGACAAGCTCTATTACGCCGTGCAACTCTGTTTTCAGCATGGCGAGAAGGTCTCCAACAGCATCACATAATACGAAGGCCTCATAGCTGGCCTGAAGGCTGCGGCGGCTCTAGGGGTGAAGCGCCTCACTGTCAAAGGCGACTCGCAGCTTCTCATCAACTTCTCCAACAAGGTGTACGAGCCTAAGGACGAGCATATGGAGGCCTACCTCACGGAGGTGCGCAAGATGGAGAAGCGGTTCTCGGGCCTAGAGCTGCAGCACATGCCCCGGGGCACCAACAAGGAAGCCGACGACATTGCCAGGAGAGCATCCAAGCGGCATAGGCAAGAGCCCGGTGTCTTTGAGGAACGGCTCTTCAAGCCGTCAGCTACGCCACCTCTTTCAAGCATGACTCAGCCTCAGGAGGAACTCCCACAGCCCCCGGCCACGGGAGCCCCAGCCTGTGGCCGACCTCAGGAGCTCGGCTGCTCTTGGCGCTCGAGCCGCAGGAGGAGTGCTGGATCAAGGAATTCAAAAAGTACCTGATGCACGGGACGCTGCCGGAGAAGGAAGAGGACGCGGAGCGCGTGGCCCGGCAAGCCACGGCATACTGTACCCAAGACGGCGAGTTATATAGGAAACGACCGAACGATGTCACACTGCGCTGCATCTCCAGCAATCAAGGAAGGGAGTTGCTGATTGACATACACGGCGGGGACTGTGGGCACCACTCGTCGTCACGGACCCTCGTCGGCAAGGTGTTCCGCAGTGGATTCTACTGGCCTACAGCACTCAACGACGCAGCTGAGCTGGCGAAGTCCCGTGAAGCTTGCTAATTCCACGCCAAGCAAATCCATCAGCCGGCTCAGGGCCTCCAAACCATCCTGCTCACGTGGCCATTCGCGGTCTGGGGGCTGGACATCCTAGGCCCATTCCCCCGGGCACCAGGGGCTACCGCTATCTCTACGTCGCCATCGACAAGTTCATCAAGTGGGCAGAAGTGGAAGCCGTTCGCACCATCCCAGCCGGCTCTGCCGTCAAGTTCATCAAGGGCCTCGTAAGCCGCTTCGGGGTTCCCAATCGCATCATCACAGATAACGGCTCGCAGTTTACTAGCAACCTCTTCAAAACCTACTGTGCTAATCTTGGAACGTAGATCTGCTACGTGGTGGCCCACCCCAGGAGTAACGGTCAGGCCGAACGCGCTAACGAGGAGGTCCTGAGGGGCCTCAAGACCAGGACCTTCAAGAAGAAGCTGGAGGCCTGCGGCAGGGGCTGGCACGACGAGCTCCAGTCCGTGCTGTGGTCCATCCGAACCACCGCCACCAAGCCAACAGGCGAGACTCCATTCTTCCTCGTCTACGGAGCTGAAGCAGTCCTTCCTCATGAGGTCAAGAATCGCTCCGCACGGGTCCTAGCGTTCGACGAAACGCAGCAGGACACCATGTGGGGGATGCATCTCGTGCTGGGGGAGGAACACCATCGCAAAGCCGCATTGAGGGCGGCAAGGTACCAACAAGCGCTGGGATGATACCACTGCCGCAACATCTGCTCCAGGACGCTCGAGGTGGGCGACCTCGTCCTGAGGCGGGTCCTCTCCAGAGAGGGGCTGCACAAGCTTTCGCCCATGTGGGAGGGCCCGTTCAGGGTCGTCCATGTCTCCAGGCCAGGTGCAGCGTGCCTGGAGACGCAGGACGGGATACCCATCCAGAACGCCTGGAACATCCAGCACCTCCGGAAGTTCTACCCATGAAGCAAGGCCCAGAGCCTATGAAGCAAGGCCTAGAGCCTGAGGAAAGGCCCAGAGCCTGTGAAGAAGGCCCGGTGCCTGTGAAGAATCGCCGCCCGTGACACTCTCGCGTAATAATGAGTTGGGGTTGTACACGCCCCGGAGTCTCAGGAGCGCCGGCCTCAGGCCCTGGGGCTCCCTCCCACGCCTAGTGGACAAAACTTAGCTTCGCGCTGGTGAGAAGACTTGAAGACTAGATTAGGTGCTAGACGCGGCTTTTCATTTGCTTTCCGTAGTTGGCTCGCTTTTCCTTAATCGAAGCTGCTCTTGGTGTTTGTTGCTGATTTGATTCCCTAGCCTTTTTCCTCACTTTCCGGCTCTGGTTTGCTTGTGTTCTCTCTCTTGCATACCTCGCGAGGGGGCTAGGCAGGTGCCCTCGCGAGCATTTTCTCTTCTCCCTGCCTTCTCGCGAGCCACCCTCGTTCGAGCCCGAAAGCTGGCGCATCTCTCCTAAATCCGTACCCCACGGGTACCGCGATACAAAGCAAAAAGTCAAGGCTTGGGTGGACGGCAAATCTTTTAGCCCACCCACTAACGAATTTTTGCAGTTTCTGAGCGAACACAGACACCTTGAGAGGGAAAGGGTGTCGCGAACCCACCAGGTTAAGTTATCTTTGCACAAAATAACAACACAGCATGGGAATAACACGCACAGTGCAATAACCAAAAGGAATCACAGTTCGATGCACGCCCCTCTGGGCCCATACTGGTTTCGTCTTTTGATGCAGGAAAAAGGAGCTAAACAGAGCGGCATGGCAGCAATCCGCGGAGGCAGGCCCTTACCGGCGTCCCGAGCCTAGCCAGACCCCTCCTCGTGCTTCACGGAGGCGCGGCGACGAGACGACCTGCTGCCTCCTTTGAAGCGGGCGCGGCGGCGTGGCGGCTGATCGTAGCCGCCGCTGCTGGAACTGTTGTCGGAGGAAGAGCCGCCGTAGCTGGAAGAGACGCGGTCGTCGAGGGCGGGCCCTCCCTCATCCATGTCACGACCGTCACCAAGGCCGAGCACCTCCTCACCGTCGTTCGTCTCGAGGCAGCACCCGGCGCGACGACCATCTTCCCCAAACACCCTCACATAGAGGGTCAACCCACCGTCATACTTGAAGTGGAGCATGCACTGCCTGCCAAGGCCGCGCGCGCGAGCGAACATCTGCCAGCCGCGGGCCAGGGCTATGTTGCCCGCGTCAGAAGTCTCGACCGCGACCCAAGAGGCCTTGCTGCAGTAACCATCCGCCTGCAACTAGAGCCCGCCAGGAGCAGGGGCCGGCAGTTCATCGACGAAGAAGCACGGAAGCTGGGGCCAGTTGCCGGCCGGGTTCTCCGACCAGACGACGAACTCCGGCGACACCTCCGCTGAATGGAAGCACGGGTGGGGAGGCCGCGCCACCATTGCGCGCCTCCCCTCATCGGCTGGACCACCATGGTTGGGACGATCCCCTCCGCGTGCCACGGCGCCGCCTCGACGGTGGGCCACGGCGGGGGTCGCGGCATGCTTGCGCGGGCGGCCGCGGCCGCGCTTGGGCGCCGGGGAGCCAGGTCCCTCGCGAGGGCCTTCCCCTTCTCGGAGGCGGAGAACTTCCTTCGTGGTGCCATGGATGTCACTGCAAGCGATGGAGCGAGGAGGAAGAAGCAAGCAAGCAAGGAAGAGATGGGCGACGGGGGCTTCGCCCCCTCCCCAATTATAGCAAGAGAAGGCCAACCGGCGTCTCCCATGATCGCAGGTAATGATGGTTTTCCTTGCATGTCGTAGGGACTTGTCAAGTCGTGCAGTTGCCGAGGCAGCATGGAGAAGCGGAGACGCCCACATCCAATCAACCACCACGCGTCAACCGAGGCCGCAGGCTTTTGGGGCCCGCGGTGCTCCGAACTTGACCCTTGGCTTTGCCGCGAAGCCAAGCCCGAGCGCACCTTGGGCCCGGGGGCTACTGTCGGCGTTCTGGGAACGGGGGTCCCCAGACATGCCTGCCTGCGGCCCACAGCGTGGCTAAGCTAGCAGGCCGTACGGCCCATCTTCATCAATAAGGCATCCAAGACCCTCGCGAGGGTCCGAGCCTCGCGAGGCGGACGACGCAAGACCTCCTTTGGAGTGGCCTAGCCAGGCAGGCTCACGAGGAGCGGAGATATCAAGGCGGGGCAAACCTCACGAGGCTCTCGTGACGTGAGCCATGACGAACGACACCAGGCAGGCGCCAGCGCGCGCAGCGTCCTTATTTCATCTTTGGTGCTAAGGAGGCCAGCGCAAGCGAAGAGTACCGAGGCATCAGGCAAAGGTTGCTATATTGGTGCAACGAGACCAAGACCAGGAGGACGGCAAGACGGAGGTCATCGTGGAGCTCAAGACGGCGTCATCACCAGAGCTTTTTGCAGGCGAAGACCACTTTTGTCAGGATAGCTTGTACTAGCTGTTCGCCTTCAAATTCGCCCGCCGTTGTTGGCTCCCTTCCCGCTCGATATTTGGGAAGAGGACCAGGGCCTATATAAGTAGAGCTAGCCACCATGGTAGAGGCATATCATCTTAGCTTGATCTAACCAGATCCAGAGACGCGCACAAGCTCGTACACACAAGAACACCTCAACCTCAGGAGGCTGTTCTTCCCTTGTACTGTTCATCATCAGCCCAAGAGGCAATCCACCACCACCACATTGGAGTAGGGTATTACACCACAACGGTGGCCCGAACCAGTATAAACCCCGTGTCTTTCTGTGTTGCGAGTTCGTCGAGTTCGTCCGCGAGATCTTAGCGAGCCAGGGCGTAGATCGGTAGGAGGGAAAGACTTCGCGCGCACCCCAGTGTTCGAACCTTAAGGGTTTGCCAGAACCCCACATCCGACAACGCATCTCACTTATTTGAGCATTGTCTATCTTGTGCTAACCAACACATGCATGTGCGCATCATGATGGATGATGTGTACATCTACCACGCACACACAATTTTCCCTTTGTCTTTGTCTTGTGTAGGTACTCATGTATACTCGTTAACCTCTCAATCCCAAGAGTTGACGAAACGAGATCTTGAGAGCAACGATGACTTGAGATCCCGTGGATTATCCTTACCACCGTTCCCTTTGCACAAGGACTACGCGCACCTCTTCTACTTGGCTTTCACACGGCTATGGGCTATATATCACTTGTCACATTATGCCCATTTTACCATGTTCACTTTGCATGTTATGCTTGCTTCTATGCCTTTACCATGCAATTGTGACCCTTGCTTGCATCTACCCATGATTCATCATTTTACTACTCATATGTGTATTTGCATGCTTGGTGGAGATCCTTGTAGCTATTGCCATGATTTCTTTGTGCCCCATGCTATTGATGCTTGTTGTGTTGGGAGAGTCATGATGTCCCATTGCTATTTACATATGGCCTCTCGCCAATACATTGATGATATTTTGCTCATATCTTGCTTCCATACTTGTGATATGTCTTGTGCATTATTCATGACTACCATTTGCACACATGTCATGCTTGGCATGATTCCTTCTAGTACGTTGCATCTTCGCACTACTAGCTTGCTTAACTTGATCAATATGATTGCTTGCTTTGTCGCATCACCCATGTTCCATTCTTACTCGCTTTCTTGGGTTGATGACATATATGCTCTTGCCTCTCACATGATATATCTTGATCATTGTCGCTTGTCTCCATTAGTGCCATCTCTCATACCCCCTTGTATTGAGTGCCAACTTGCTATGCTTATTGATCGTGGAGACTTGGACATATTACTTGTGAAGCATGCTTATTTGATTGAGCCTATTATATTTGGTTGTTCTCGCATCATATGCCTCCATACTATGAAATGCTCCCTTGTCCTTTCTTATGATGAGCATGATGCATACACTTGCTGGGTATCTTACCACACGAATGATATGTTTCGCACTTCCGCTAACCTCAATTGTTTTTCTGAGTGTTTGTCATGTTATTTCATTTTGTAGGATTCACAAGGCGGTACCGTCATGAGACAACTTGGTCGTGTCAAGGTGTATACAATGCGCAACTCCAACATCCTTGAGACATTTCTAAAGGGAGCCATCCTCACATACACATATTGGATGGGTCATTCTTCCATTGTTGTTTCCTTCTTCTTGTCTACATGTTAAACATATTGGATGGAGGACCGACATTGGAGACGGACCCTATGGACCTTCAAGTTGAGGAGTGCTCAGACTTATTGGATGCACCTTCGAACCTCCACTCATGCCACGACATCGAGCATTGGTACACTAACACCTCCATATTTGTTGATTGTGCTCACACATGTCATGCTCGATGGACATATCATACACATGACAAATTTGCATCTTATGCATGGATTGACTCACATTATGATTGCCTTGTTGCATCTTGTATTCCCATGTCATCCATGATATATGAGCTTGTGCACTTCCTTAGCAAATTTGTTGTGATCTTTCTTGATGGCATCTTCATACATCATGATCATATTGCCCACCATCAATTGCATGACAACATAATCACTTTGAGAAACAATTACCATGTTCATGCTATTGATAAACCATCCCACTACGACATCATTTTGCACAATGGTCGCATTAATCACATTCCCAACACCTTTGTGCATACTACAAATGCTTTTGCTCCCATGAATGCTTTGCATATCATTCTATATCATCTTGATAAGCTTCATGCGCTTTGTCATGAACAATCTTGCTGCACGGACTCATTCTTACATGATGGACACTTTGTGTGCGCTAACCATTGTATTTCCAAGTGTTGTTTGTGTTTGCTCTTTTTGCATGTATACCACTCCGGCGGCACCTTGGAGTACTCGAATTGCGCAATGTCTTCAACTCCGTCCAACTACAAGTCCGTCCACAAGAACCGTTTCCATGGTGATGAGGATCACGATCCGAGGTCGGATCTTTCCCAAGGGGGGGGAGATGATGCGGTGCATCCTACGATCATCCCCATGTACACTTCGACTACTCCCCAAGCCCCAAGAGGACATACGATGAGACCTCGACCATAAACCATTGGACACAAGGTGAACTCACTCCTCTTCGAACCGTCACTTTCCACATATGAGACATGGTTACTACCTCATGCATGGACCTTGCATATACCCAGGTACATCCGAGATGACCATGGAGAATCAAAGGACCAAGGCCAAGCATGGAAGAGGAGAAGGAAGAAGAAGAACGGAGCAAGACATGACTTGCCCGGATCATCCGGATCCCCAGCCGGACGATCCAGACCAAGCCCGGATGATCCGGACCCCCGCCCGGATGATCCGGACCTCCGCCCGGACGATCCGGGTAATGTGCCCGAAGACACCCGAAGCCTGCTCGACGAAGCCGGATCATCCGGACGGCCGCCCGGATCATCCGGACGGCCGCCCGGATCATCCGGACGGCCGCCCGTATCATCTGGACTCCCGACGCCCGGATCATCTGGGCCACCATCCAGATCATCCGGACCATGCCTGCGTGCGTGACTTGGGCCGAGGCCCGTGTACCCCTTCGCCTCTCACCTACCCCTTCGTGGCTTAGACTATATATACTCCTCCCCCTCCTCCATTTGAGGGTTGGCATAGGTTTAGCTCATTTGAGATAGAGCTTTGCTCATCCATACGGATCTACTCCACGAGAGAGACCGCGTGCCTCTACGGAGAAGATCCACCTCGGATTCAAGACCCCCTCACGGGTGGCCCCCATCAAGACCTCCTCATAGAGAAGAACCGGTTACCCTATGTATCTTCCCTTGTTGACTTTGGATCGTGTATCTCTTTGTGTTTCGAGGATCTAGCACAGGTGTGATTGTTTCTTGTTGATTTGAGTGATTCCTCTCTTTCCCCTCGTGTCCCCCCCCTCGTGTTCTTCGTAGGATCCGCTCCAATCATGAAAGATCGGCCCCTTGAGTTTCCACCCTACATCATTAGGCCAAAAGCCTAAGCTTGGGGGAGTACGCGTTTCCCACCGACATTACATTCATGTTTACTTATTCCATTAGTCGGTGTTCACACTTTTTCATTGTATCATCCATGATTAGATTTATTTTTCTTGCTTTGTTCTTGTGTGTTTGAAAAACTTTAGAAAAACCAAAAAAATTAGTTGTAGCTAATTTACTTTCTATGCATTCTTAGTAGTAATAATAAGAAAACCCAAAAAGATTTCCTTGTTCTTATTTTGCTTGTTGGGAGCTTTCCCGTGTAAATAGTTTTTTTGTTTTTACTTTTCCCTTTTATTTGCTTGTTCAAGAAAATCAAAAACTCCAAAAATATTTCAGTGTGTTTCTCTGAATTTCTTTTCCTTTTATTCAAGTTGTACTGAGAAGAAGACCACGATGAAAATGTTGAGTGGCTCTCATATGAATAATTGTTGATCTAATAAAGAGCACATTTTACCTTGTCTTCTCCTGTTGAATAAAATGTTTGCAGATTCCATCTTAGTCCACAGCACTCTTGCACTATTATTATTTTCATATCGTCCGGTCGTGCAAGTGAAAGGAAATAATGACGACATTCGATGAACTGGCTGTGGCAGAGAGAAACTAGTATGGACTTGACTTGTTCTGTTTGTGTAAATATGTTTAACCTAGTAGCCATGATTCAACCCATTATGATTAAACATGTTTGCAATGACAATTAGAGATTATAGTTTCTCATGCCATGCATAAGTAGCTGGGAGTGGATAATGATTTATCTTGGATATCAACATTGCGTTAAAATGATTGTGATGTAGTATGATGGCATGGTATCCTCCGCTGAATGTTCGAGTGGCTTGACTTGGCACATGTTCATGCATGTAGTTGAATCAAAACCAACATAGCCTCTATGATATTTATGGTCATGGTGTTCATATCCTACTCATGCTAGTGTCCAATGTTAATTATGCATAATGCATGGTTATGACCATTGTTGCTCTCTAGCTGGCCGCTTCTCAATCTAATTGCTAGCCTTCGCCTGTACTAAGTGGGAATTCTGCTTGTACATCAAAAAACCCAAAAGTTATTCCAGATGAGTCCACCATACCTACCTATATGCGGTATTACCCTGTCGTTCTAAGTAAATTTGCATGTGCCACCTCTAAAAACTTCTAAATAAATATCCTTTTTGTGTGCCTGGATCGTTCATGGAACGACAGGAGGTGGTCGGTATCTTCCATGCTAAGCGGATTATTCTCAGGTCGAGTATTTATTAACTCGCCATCGCACGAGAAAAGGGCGGTAATAGGGATTCCCAGTCCGAAACTGCAAACTGAAAAAGAGTTAATCTCTCAAATAATCAACCAAAAACTCCCAATGGAGTCAAAACCTTTACTTTTATCGCTTGGGAACCACCACTAGTGTGCTTAGCATGGAAGATATTGATAACTGATAGTCGTGAAGTAAATGAGAAGGGTGCATGTCCCAAAATATCATTTACCTCTGTTTTAAAAACTTGAGCTGTGGCACCTCTGCAAATCACTGCTTCCCTCTGCGAAGGGACTATCTATTTACTTTTATGTTGCGTCATAACCTTCTAAAACAAACGCTAGAACCTGAGAGCACAATTGTCATGACTTATGCATTGAGTGTAGCTAATGTTGGGTGCATCATGACTGTATCTTTTCTACCATGAATTACAATGTTTAGTCGCTGCTTGAACTTTGGAGGTGCTCTGCATTTATGTTTTGCAGTCTCAGAAAGGGCTAGTGAGATACCACTATTGTCATATTATATCAGGGTAGTTTTGACAACGTGTTGCCATTTGAGATACCTTATTATTGCTCGCTAGCTGATTATGTCAGCACGGTTAGTTATAACGTTGGCTAAAAACCTCGGTGCTGTTTAAGCTTATTTATGCAAACAAGAGCAAAAGAGTTCATAAATTTTTTTATTTTTCACTTTCAGTTTATCAACTGAATTGCTTGAGGACAAGCAAACGTTTAAGCTTGGGGGAGTTGATACGTCTCCAACGTATTGATGTCTACTACACAACCTTCTTCTTGTAGACGTTGTTGGGCCTCCAAGTGCAGAGGTTTGTAGGACAGTAGCAAATTTCCCTCAAGTGGATGACCTAAGGTTTATCAATCCGTGGGAGGCGTAGGATGAAGATGGTCTCTCTCAAGAAACCCTGCAACCAAATTCCAAAGAGTCTCTTGTGTCCCCAACACACCCAATACAATGGTAAATTGTATAGGTGCACTAGTTCGGCGAAGAGATGGTGATACAAGTGAAATATGGATGGTAGATATAGGTTTTTGTAATCTGAAAATATAAAAACAGCAAGGTAACTAATGATAAAATTGAGCGTAAATGGTATTGCAATGCGTTGAAACAAGGCCTAGGGTTCATACTTTCACTAGTGCAAGTTCTCTCAACAATAATAACATAACTGGATCATATAACTATCTCTCAACATGCAACAAAGAGTCACTCCAAAATCACTAATAGCGGAGAACAAACGAAGAGATTATGGTAGGGTACGAAACCACCTCAAAGTTATTCTTTCTGATCGATCTATTCAAGAGTTCATACTAGAATAACACCTTAAGACACAAGTCAACCAAAACCCTAATGTCACCGAGATACTTCAATGTCACCTCAAGTATCCATGGGTATGATTATACGATATGCATCACACAATCTCAGATTCATCTATTCAACAAACACAAAGAACTTCAAAGAGCGCCCCAAAGTTTCTACCGGAGATTCAAGACGAAAACGTGTGCCAACCCCTATGCATAAGTTCACAATGTTACGGAATCCGCAAGTTGATCACCAAAACATACATCAAGTAGATCACGTGAATATCCCATTGTCACCACATATAAGCACATGCAAGACATACATCAAGTGTTCTCAAATCCTTAAAGACTCAATCCGATAAGATAACTTCAAAGGGAAAACTCAATCCATTACAAGAGAGTAGAGGGGGAGGAACATCATAAGATCCAACTATAATAGCAAAGCTCGCGATACATCAAGACCGTACCACCTCAAGAACACGAGAGAGAGATCAAACACATAGCTATTGGTACATACCCTCAGCCCCGAGGGTGAACTACTCCCTCCTCGTCATGGAGAGCGCCGGGATGATGAAGATGGCCACCGGTGATGGATCCCCTCTCCGGCAGGGTGCTGGAACAGGGTCCCGATTGGTTTTTGGTGGCTACAGAGGCTTGCGGCGGCGGAACTCCCGATCTAGGTTATGTTCTTGGGGTTGCTGTATATATAAGAGGTTTTGGCATCGAGAACAAGTCAGGGGGGGTCTCCGGGCTGTCCACGAGGTAGGGAGGCGCGCCCCCCACCCTCGTGGGCAGCCCGGGACTCTTCTGGCCCAACACTTTTACTCCATGTCCTTCTTCTGGTCCAAAAATAAGTTCCGTGAAGTTTCAGGTCAATTGGACTCCATTTGGTTTACCTTTTCTACGAAACTCAAAAACAAGGAAAAAACAGAAACTGGCACTGGGCTCTAGGTTAATAGGTTAGTCCCAAAAATCATATAAAATATCATATAAATGCATATAAAACATCCTAGATGGATAATATAATAGCATGGAACAATCAAAAATTATAGATACGTTGGAGACGTATCAAGCATCCACAAGCTTAATTCCTGCTCGTCCTCGAGTAGGTAAATGATAAAAACAGAATTTTTGATGTGGAATGCTACCTAACATATTTCTCAATGTAATTTTCTTTATTGTGGCAAGAATATTCAGATCCATAAGATTCAAAACAAAAGTTTAATATTGACATGAAAAACAATAATACTTCAAGCATACTAACAAAGCAATCATGTCTTCTCAAAATAACATGGCCAAAGAAAGTTATCCCTACAAAATCATATAGTTTGGCTATGCTCTATCTTCATCACACAAAATATTTAAATCATGCACAACCCCGATGACAAGCCAAGCAATTGTTTCATACTTTTTATGTTCTCAAACTTTTCCAACCTTCAGGCAATACATGAGCGTGAGCCATGGACATAGCACTATATGTGGAATATGATGGTGGTTGTGGAGAAGACAAAAAGGAGAAGATAGTCTCACATCAACTAGGCGTATCAACGGGCTATGGAGATGCCCATCAATAGATATCAATGTGAGTGAGTAGGGATTGCCATGCAACGGATGCACTAGAGCTATAAGTGTATGAAAGCTCAACAAAAGAAACTATGTGGGTGTACATCCAACTTGCTTGCTCACGAAGACCTAGGGCAATTTGAGGAAGCCCATCATTGGAATATACAAGCCAATTTCTATAATGATACTAGTATATGAAAGTGACAACATAGGAGACTCTCTATCATGAAGATCATGGTGCTACTTTGAAGCACAAGTGTGGTAAAAGGATAGTAGCATTGTCCCTTCTCTCTTTTTCTCTCATTTTTTTGTTTGGGCCTTTTTCTCCTTTTTTTTATGGCCTCTTTTTTTTCTTTTCATCCGGAGTCTCATCCCGACTTGTGGGGGAATCATAGTCTCCATCATCCTTTCCTCACTTGGGACAATGCTCTAATAATGATGATCATCACACTTTTATTTACTTACAACTCAATACTTAGAATAAGATATGACTCTATATGAATGCCTATGGCGGTGTACCGGGATGTGCAATGAATCAAGAGTGACATGTATGAAAGAATTATGAAGGTGGCTTTGCCATAAATACGATGTCAACTACATGATCATGCAAAGCAATATGACAATGATGGAGCGTGTCATAATAAACGGAACGGTGGAAAGTTGCATGGCAATATATCTTGGAATGGCTATGGAAATGCCATGATAGGTAGGTATGGTGGCTGTTTTGAGGAAGGTATATGGTGGGTGTATGGTACCGGCGAAATGTGTGCGGTATTAGAGAAGCTAGCAATGGTGGAAGGGTGAGAGTGCGTATAATCCATGGAGTCAACATTAGTCATAAAGAACTCACATACTTATTGCAAAAATCTATTAGTTATCGAAACGAAGTATTACACGCATGCTCCTAGGGGGATAGATTGGTAGGAAAAGACCATCGCTCGTCCCCGACTGCCACTCATAAGGAAGACAATCAAAAAATAAATCATGCTCTGACTTCATCACATAACGGTTCACCATACGTGCATGCTACGGGAATCACAAACTTTAACACAAGTATTTCTAAAATTCACAACTACTCACTAGCATGACCCTAATATCACCATCTTCATATCTCAAAACAATCATAAGGAATCAAACTTCTCATAGTATTCAATGCACTTTATATGAAAGTTTTTATTATATCCCTCTTGGATGCCCATCATATTAGGACTAAATTCATAACCAAAGCAAATTACCATGCTGTTTAAGACTCTCAAAATAATATAAGTGAAGCATGATAGTTCATCTATTTCTTCAAAATAAAACCACCGCCGTGCTCTAAAAAGATATAAGTGAAGCACTAGAGCAAATGACAAACTACTCCGAATGATATAAGTGAAGATCAATAAGTAGTTGAATAATTATGCAACTATGTGAAGACTCTCTAACATTTAAGAATTTCAGATCTTGGTATTTTATTGAAACAGCAAGCAAAACAAAATAAAATAAAATAACGCACCAAGCAAAACACATATCATGTGATGAATAAAAATATAGCTCCAAGTAAAGTTACCGATGAACGAAGACGAAAGTGGGGATGCCATCCGGGGCATCCCCAAGCTTAGGATCTTGGTTGTCCTTGAATATTACCTTGCGTTGCCTTGGGCATCCCCAAGCTTAGGCTCTTGCCACTCCTTATTCCATAGTCCATCGAATCTTTGCCCAAAACTTGAAAACTTCACAACACAAAACTCAACAGAAAACTCGTAAGCTCCGTTAGTATAAGAAAATAAAACCACCACTTAGGTACTGTTGTGAACTCATTTTAAATTCATATTGGTGTAATATCTACTTTATTCCAACTTCTCTATGGTTCATACCCTCCGATACTACTCATAGATTCATCAAAATAAGCAAACAACACAATAAAAATAGAATCCGTCAAAAACAGAACAGTCTGTAATAATATGTATCATCCGAATACTTCTCTAACTACAACAATTCTGAAATAAATTGGTGGACCTGAGGAATTTTTCTATTAATCATCTGCAAAAAGAATCAACCTAAAAGCAATCTCCAGTAAAACATGGCAGCTAATCTCGTGAGCGCTAAAGTTTCTGTTTTTTACAGCAAGATCTCAAAGACTTCACCCAAGTCTTCCCAAACGTTCTACTTGGCAAAAACACTAATTAAAACATAAAACCACATCTAACCAGAGGCTATATAGATTATTTATTACTAAACAGGAGCAAAAGTCAAAGAACAAAAATAAAATTGGGTTGCCTCCCAACAAGCGCTAACGTTTAACGCCTCTAGCTAGGCATGATGATTTCAATGATGCTCACATAAAAGATAAGAATTGAAACACAAAGAGAGCATCATGAAGTATATTACTAACACATTTAAGTATAACCCACTTCCTATGCATAGGGATTTTGTGAGCAAACAACTTATGGGAACAATAATCAACTAGCATAGGAAGGCAAAACAAGCATAACTTCAAAACTTTAAGCACATAGAGAGGAAACTTAATATTATTGCAATTCCTACAAGCATATGTAACTCCCTCATAATAATTTTTAGTAGCATCATGAATAAATTCAACAATATAACCATCACATAAAGCATTCTTTTCATGATCTACAAGCATAGAATTTTTATTACTCTCCACATAAGCAAATTTCTTCTCATGAATAATAGTGGGAGCAAACTCAACAAAATAATTATCATGTGAGGCATAATCCAATTGAAAACTAACATCATGATGACAAGTTTCATGGTTATCATTATTCTTCATAGCATACAAGTCATCACAATAATCATCATAGATAGCAACTTTGTTCTCATAATCAATTGGAACCTCTTCCGAAATAGTGGATTCATCACTAAATAAAGTCATGACCTTTCCAAATCCACTTTCATAATTATCACAATAATATTAAACATTCTCCAAAATAGTGGGATCATTACTTCTTAAAGTTGACACTCTTCCAAACCCACTTTCATCAATATAATCATCATAAATAGGAGGCATGCTTTCATCATAATAAATTTGCTCATCAAAACTTGGGGGACAAAACATATCATCTTCATCAAACATAGCACCCCCAAGCTTGTGGCTTTGCATATCATTAGCATCA
Source organism: Triticum aestivum (assembly GCF_018294505.1). NCBI lineage: Eukaryota > Viridiplantae > Streptophyta > Magnoliopsida > Poales > Poaceae > Triticum > Triticum aestivum. Next base: position 95,822,324 of record NC_057805.1, read on the forward strand.
GGGGTATTCAAAGAATGCATACTAACGACATTGCAATCATGCTCATCATTCACAGATTTAGTGCCAAATATTTTAATGCATTCTTCTTCTAGCACTTGGGCACAATTTTCCTTTCCATCATTTTCACGAAAGACATTAAAAAGATGAAGCATACGAGGCATCCTCAATTCCATATTTTTTTTAGTTTTCTTTTATAGACTAAACTAGTGATAAAACAAGAAACAAAAAGATTCGATTGCAAGATCTAAAGATATACCTTCAAGCACTCACCTCCCCGGCAACGGTGCCAGAAACTGCTTGATGTCTACTACACAACCTTATTCTTGTAGACGTTGTTGGGCCTCCAAGTACACAGGTTTGTAGGACAGTAGCAAATTTCCCTCAAGTGGATGGCCTAAGGTTTATCAATCCGTGAGAGGCGTAGGATGAAGATGGTCTCTCTCAAGCAACCCTGCAACCAAATAACAAAGAGTCTCTTGTGTCCCCAACACACCCAATACAATGGTAAATTGTATAGGTGCACTAGTTCGGCGAAGAGATGGTGATACAAGTGCAATATGGATGGTAGATATAGGTTTTTGTAATGTGAAAATATAAAAACAGCAAGGTAACTAATGATAAAATTGAGCGTAAATGGTATTGCAATGCGTTGAAACAAGGCCTAGGGTTCATACTTTCACTAGTGCAAGTTCTCTCAACAATAATAACATAATTGGATCATATAACTATCCCTCAACATGCAACAAAGAGTCACTCCAAAATCACTAATAGCGGAGAACAAACGAAGAGATTATGGTAGGGTACGAAACCACCTCAAAGTTATTCTTTCTGATCGATCTATTCAAGAGTTCATACTAGAATAACACCTTAAGACACAAATCAACCAAAACCCTAATGTCATCGAGATACTCCAATGTCACCTCAAGTATCCATGGGTATGATTATACGATATGCATCACACAATCTCAGATTCATCTATTCAACCAACACAAAGAACTTCAAAGAGCGCCCCAAAGTTTCTACCGGAGAGTCAAGACGAAAACGTGTGCCAACCCCTATGCATAAGTTCACAATGTTACGGAACCCGCAAGTTGATCACCAAAACATACATCAAGTAGATCACGTGAATATCCCATTGTCACCACAGATAAGCACATGCAAGACATACATCAAGTGTTCTCAAATCCTGAAAGACTCAATCCGATAAGATAACTTCAAAGGGAAAACTCAATCCATTACAAGAGAGTAGAGGGGGAGAAACATCATAAGATCCAACTATAATAGCAAAGCTCGCGATACATCAAGATCGTACCACCTCAAGAACACGAGAGAGAGAGAGAGATCAAACACATAGCTACCGGTACATACCCTCATCCCCGAGGGTGAACTACTCCCTCCTCGTCATGGAGAGCACCGGGATGATGAAGATGGCCACCGGTGATGGATCCCCTCTCCGGCAGGGTGCCGGAATAGGGTCCCGATTGGTTTTTGGTGGCCACAGAGGCTTGCGGTGGCGGAACTCCCGATCTAGGTTATGTTCTGGGGGTTTCTGTATATATAAGAGGTTTTGGCATCGAGAACAAGTCAGGGGGGGTCTCCGGGCTGTCCACGAGGTAGGGAGGCGCGCCCAGGGGGGTGGGCGGGCCCCCCATCCTCGTGGGCAGCCCGGGACTCTTCTGGCCCAACTCTTTTACTCCATGTCTTTCTTCTGGTCCAAAAATAAGTTCCGTGAAGTTTCATGTCAATTGGACTCCGTTTGGTTTTCCTTTTCTGCGAAACTCAAAAACAAGGAAAAAACAGAAACTGGCACTGGTCTCTAGGTTAATAGGTTAGTCTCAAAAATCATATAAAATAGCATATATATGCATATAAAGCATCCTAGATGGATAATATAATAGCATGGAACAATCAAAAATTATAGATACGTTGGAGACGTATCACGTATCTACTTTTCCTAACGCTTTTCCTCTTGTTTTGGACTCTAATTTGCATGATTTGAATGAAACTAACCCCGGACTGACGTTGTTTTCAGCAGAACTACCATGGTGTTGTTTTTGTGCAGAAATAAAAGTTCTCGGAATGGGACGAAACTTTGCGAGGAATTTTTATATAATAAATAAGAATTTGTGGAGCCAAGACCTACCGGAGAGGGGCACCTGGGTGGGCACAACCCACCAGGGCACGCCCCCTCTCCTGGCGCGCCCAGGTGGGTTGTCCCCATCTGGTGGCCCCGCAGACCCTGAAACCGACGCTATAAAATCCTATTTTTCCAGAAAAAAATCAGGGAGAAAGAATTATGGAGATCCATGAGACGGAGCCGCCGCCACCTCCTGTTCTTCATCGGGAGGCCATATCTGGAGTCCGTTTGGGGCTCCGGAGAGGGGGATCTTCGTTCTTCGTCATCACCAACCCTTCTCCATCGCCAATTCCATGATGCTCCCCACCGGGAGTGAGTAATTCCTTCGTAGGCTCGCAGGTCAGTGAGGAGTTGGATGAGATTCATCATGTAATCGAGTTAGTCTTGTTAGGGCTTGATCCCTAGTATCCACTATGTTCTAAGATTGATGTTGCTATGACTTTGCCATGCTTAATGCTTGTCACTTTGGGCCCGGGTGCCATGAACTCAGATATGAACCGTTTATGTTATCATCTTTATATCCATGTTTTAGATCCGATCTTGCAAGTTATAGTCACCTACTACGTGTTATGATCCGGCAACCCCGGAGTGACAATAGTCGGGACCACTCCCGGTGATGACCGTAGTTTGAGGAGTTCATGTATTCACTATGTGTTAATGCTTTGTTCCGGTTCTCTATTAAAAGGAGGCCTTAATATCTCTTAGTTTCCAATATGGACCCCGCTGCCACGGGAGGGTAGGACAAAAGATGTCATGCAAGTTCTTTCCATAAGCACGTATGACTATTTATGGAATACATGCCTACATTATATTGACGAACTGGAGCTAGTGTTGTATCGCCCTAGGTTATAACTGTCTCATGATGAATATCATCCAATAAGTCACCGGTCCAATGCCTACGAATTTATCCTATATTGTTTTTGCCAAGTTACTACTGCTATCATCACTGTTACACTTGCTACAAAATTACTGCTACCACTGTTACCGTCACTATTGCTGTTGTCACCACTATCAAACTATCATACTACTTTGCTACTGATTACTTGCTGCAGATAATTAATCTCCAGGTGTGGTTGAATTGACAACTCAGCTGCTAATACCTTGAAATATTCTTTGGCTCCCCTTGTGTCGAATCTATAAATTTGGGTTGAATACTCTGCCCTCGAAAACTGTTGCGATCCCCTATACTTGTGGGTTATCATGGTGCAGTCTGGTGGCGCGTGGATCTTGGCCCGCACAGGCCTTGTGGCAGCGGCGTCGCTCGGGACTGTGCCAGTGCGCTGGGGTGGCGACCCCAGCTGCGGTGGAGTCGCCCTCTTCTCCTTGGGGAGGTGCGACGGGGTGGTTTGTCGGGTGTCGTGGCGGGATCCGGTCGAGTTGTGGTGTCCCGGCAGCGGCGCTGCTTTCCCTAACTGTGTGGGCGGTGAGGTTTGTGGCGGGTGGACACAACCCCTGATCTCCCTGTGGAGGATTCGTGGTTGGTTGCCCATGCGATGACCAAGGGCTATGGTGGACGCGCCCGTTGCACGGCGGCATCCGGCTCCCCCTCTTCATGGTGATGGCCCAAGGGGACAACTTCCCCCTTCCAGTTTGTTGCGCTCTGAAGACATGATGGACATGTCTGAGGAGAAATCCGTGCGCGACTGCGGGCTACACCGATGCCTGTGGGCGCCGTCTCCTCCCTGGGGATGTTGCCATGGCCATGTCAATCTCCCTTTTATGGCACCGGGGGAAACCCCAGGCTTGGTTCGCCCGACCAGGCAACGGCGGCATCTCGGCGGCGTCCCCTTCTTGGAGGCACTGCCTAGTTGCTCGGAGTGTCTTCCCAAGGAGCAACTGGAGTGGGTTGCCTCGCTCGCCTCGGCGGTAGGGCTTGGGGTGCCAGGGTGTCACGTGTGGATTGTTGTCGTGGGCATGAACATCCAGGGCGCTATTATCCCATCATCGACACCTCATCTATGACTCCTTCTTCGAGTCAGGCCAGCTTCTGATGTCCACTAGTCTATCTCCTAGGCACCATGGGTGGAGAGTGCGTTGATCTAATTTGGTCAGGTGGATTTTGTCGTGCTTTGAGGTGTTCGGTACGAGGACACGACATGTGTGCTCTGTGTCCATCCTCTTCGCCATTGTTTGGCTTGAGATTCGGGCAAGATGAGTTATTTGTCGGTGTTTTCATGGTGGATGTGGGTATTAACCTCTCGGCATAGCACATTGCCTAAAGGCGTTGTATCAACCGGCTTGACTCTTCTTCTATAATATATGATACGCATGCTTGCGCGTATTCGAGAAAAGAAGCTTTGTGAGACTAATACACGAAGAGAATTTAGTTCAATTGGTCGCAGCCTTACGTATTGACTGAGAGGCAGCGAGATCGATCCCGCATAATGACACAACATGATAATTTTTTTGCCCTCTCCGAGTGTAGGTGGGACGGCTTTGTTACGAGATCTTGGGTGGCCATGAGCCCACTCATGGCATTGGGCATGTAAGGCTATAATTTTGGTCGTAGAGGGGTGTAACATCGGTCGAAGTGCACAACGAGAGGGGGCAGACGAACGAAAAAGGAAGGACAGACAAAAAACGTATTAATTTCATCCTAAATTAGCTGTTTTATTATTAGCCTAGCAAAAGAGTCTGTATGTTACAAGGAGAGAAAAAAGACCACTCCCCTAACCCAATAACCACAACTCAAGACCACAACATGTCCATGCCGTTTATTTCAAAACATGGCATCCCATCTGTATTGCCACTTATCCTCCTCCCCCTCAACGACGGTGGCCTCAGTGCTTACACAATCACAGTGCGTTTGAATGTCGTCAATCCTAAGGCATCTCTCTTGGCATAAGATGAGAAATTAGTTTTTTTCTATGAGATTTTGATGAGGTGTGCATGCGTACTTATAGGTGTTTTCTTTTGTCTCCAATCCTGGATTTGTTGTGGTGTTCATTTTCAATCCGGATTGGCATCAGTATGAAAAAAAGACAGATCATGCACCCTAAATCATATTTTTTAAATGTTGACATGTAAAATAACATCATATTCAAATTCTACATATTTTTTAATCAAATTTCATATAAAACATGTTAAATTAGGAGTTGCGGTTAAAAAGATATGGATATTAAAAAACATTTGACATGTATGCGGGTTGATTAACCCAATATCAGGGTTTTTTTCTAAGAAAGGCTTAAACTGGGTTGCAGGTTGATTACCAAAAACATCAGGCGGTTTCCATGAAAGCAAAAATCTAACTTAAAACTGGACTACATGATGATTACTAGAAACATCAGAGGGTTTTCCGCAAAATAATATGACGGACCAAAAATACCTATTGCCTTTATTAGTAGGTATATATAGGTATAGATTTGTCTAGATATGGATGTATGTAACACTAAAACATGTCGGATACATCCGTATTCAGACAAATCCAAGACAAGTAATTTGGGATGGAGGGGGTATGAAATTAGAGTGGTAGAAACACTTCTAAATTTTTTTTTGCGAGAATAACTTCCGATCTATTGTCAAGGTAGTACAAAGAACACTAGAAGTAAAAAAATATCTAGGTCCGTAGACCACATAGCGACGACTATTAGCACTGGAGCGATTCAAAGGCACGCCGCCGTCTTCGCCCCTCCCTCATCGGAGCTGGGCAAACCTTGTTGTAGTAGACAGTTGGGAAGTCGTCATGCTAAGGCCTCATAGGACTAGCGCACGAGAAAAGCATCTGCCGCCGATGAAGAGAAGCGTAGATCAGAAGGATCCAACATGTAGACACACGAACACAAACGAACGAAGACAAGATCCACGTGGATCCACCGAAGACAAACACCGACCGAATCTTGCAAGATCCGCCAGAGACAAATCTCCACACGTACCCCCACGATGCTAGAAACACCATTGGGATGGGGACAAGTGGGGAAGGACTTTATTCCATCTGGACAGAGCCTCCGCCACCTCGCCTCTTTGAGCAGGACACAAATCCTAACAAAACTCAAAAGAGTATGAAAAAAGGGATCCCTCCCGCCGGCAAAGGCCGGGAGGGGGTATGAATTTAGAGTGGTAGAAACACTTCTCATTTTATTAGTATTAATATTAGTGGTATAGATATGTGATCATTAGTAATCTATACGTACTAATAAAGCAACATGCGTTTCGCTAATTTTTTCATCCATTCACCATCGAAAATATATATTTTTCTATCCGAGGTGGTACTAAATCTTATGCGTTTGTATGCTAGAAAAGGAATTTTGTACGTGGGCTGCGCGCTGTGGCCCTGCGAAGCCAGCCCACTTATTTTTCTGCTCATGCAGCTGGGAAAAATTCTATTTTCCGCACTAACCGACAAATAGTCAGAGTTTCGCACAGGACAACCAATAATGGGCTGGCCCATTTTTCTTCTTTTTCTATATTTTACTTTTACTTTTACTCTCCTTTCCCTATCTCTTTTTTTCCTTCCAAGTTTATTTTTTCTTTTAGAATTTATTTCGTAAAAAATGTTCAGATAAAACAAAAACAAATTTTGGAAAATATTTAGGATTCCAAAAATATTCGGGACTTGCAAAAGGTTGCCCATTTTTTATAAAAAAATATTGTTTTTCAAAATTGTTCAAGATTTCTAAAAATAAAATGGCAGTTCAAAAATTGCTCCAGATTTGTAAAATATTCATGTTTTAGTGAATTTTTTAAAATTAAAAATAATGTTCGTGTATAAAAGATGCACATTTTCTAAAAATCTTTTGAATTTCCAACACATGTTCCCATTTTAAAAAAATGTTCGCAAATTCAAATAATGGTCAAGCTTTTATAAGAAAGTCGGTGTTTTCAGAAAATGTTTGTGAATTTTAAAAAATGTTCCCTTTGATATTTTGTTCGTGTTTTTTGAAAGTGTACATAATTTTCAAAAACTATTCAGGATTTAAAAAATTGTTTATGTTTCTAGAATATTCAGAAACTTCATACCTTAGAATCCCATCGATTGAAACGATTGAAAGGAAGAGTAGATTGAATAACTCATGGGTCTTCTCCGGTGTATGATGACGTGACATAACTCTTAAATGTCCTCGATCAATGAATGAAAAAATAACGGATTGATTCCTTCACACGCGGCGAATCCGAGAAGCTAAATGTTCCTTTTTCGTGTGCACACAGGGTTTTGCTTGTACACATAATTTTCATTGACTTTAAATGCATACTATTTTATCTCCCGTTGCAATGCACAGGCATATGTGCTAGTAAAGAATAACGATAATTGTTTATTTTGTCATTTGCAATTGTTCACCACAGTTTCCCGTAGCAACGCAGGGGCGCGTAGCTGGCTAGTTAGAATATACAAACTGCCACCCCACAAAAAACAAAGCATAAACAAACTGCATTATCCAGGGAAAATCTCCTTTATTAAGGGGCTTTTACATATAAAAGCGCTGACTTATGACAGGAAATAACTATCGAAGACACTGATTAACACAGACTGGGCCATGAATCATGAAGGGAATTAACTACTATTAGTAAGCTACTAGTACTTGCCACCGGACAATCTAACGGCTTTCAGTCCCCAGCCCGCGCCAAGATCCGTGCGCCAAAACTGAGCTAAACCATCGCTATGAGCATCCACTGGGCACAGCGACTGAGTTCGATCGCCTCCTTTACTGGCGCTTGCCATGCTTCTTGTCGTCGCCGGCAGGGAGGACGTCCACAAGGAAGGGCTGCTTGCAGTTGATGCAGATGGGATACTCCTCCTTGGTCACCATGCAGTACAAGAGGCACCGCTCGCACGCTCCGATCACCATAGGCGACGGCTCCCAGCCGCCATGGCTATCATCCGACGACACACACGAGCTAGGCGACGACGAGCCGTTGCTGTAGTCGTCAACGTCTTCATCATGACCGCCGTCCACATCCATCCTCTCTGCTGCGGCCAGGGGCGGCGGAGGCGATTGGTTCAGGTTGAGCTCCAGCCCCCCGTTCCTCCCGCCATTGTTGCCGCTGCTCATGACTCGCCACCTCGATCGCACTGTGGACACGGACATGATGCAAGATCAGCAGGTGTCAACAGATCAAATAGTATCGTATACGGAGAAGAATTTGCAAACGGAACACAAACGATAAGAGATACTCTGAAAACCTGAATGGTGGGAAGATGGGCAGAGGAAGGAGAGTGATTTGGCAGTGAGGGCTCTGATGGGCTTCATATAGGGAGGTGGAGGAACGAGAGGTCCTTGCGTTTTTTTCCTCCACAGTATTGATGCGAAATCAAACAAATTGGAAGTCTCTCTTCGTCAATGCGCTCCCCCTCCTCACTCACTCTCTGCGATCATGCAGCATGCATGTGGTTCTTGGCTGGAAGTTCATCAATCAATTAACTGAGCTTTAAGAGCTATAGATGTGCTCTAATAACATCGTTTTTATTACGGAAGCAGGCCTATGGAGACAACTTTATTTCACCGAAAATTCAGTCATTCCAGTACAAAATATTTCAGTCATTTCAATGGTACCACACGAATTTCAGTGGGAAATTTGGAAACAACAAAATTACTCTCATGGAATTACAATACTCAAGTGTGTAGCCCCTCCAAAGCCCACAAACGGCCCTCCTCCTTGATCTTCGTTACAGTCAACATCATCGGGGTGTTGAGATTGCGGAAGACTCTGGCATTTCGCTCTTTCCAAATTGCAGAGCAGATCGCTTTGGGTTTTTTCTTTTTCCTTACCTACGCGTAGCTTTAGTCTTATATGACTTTGCTATTGCTGGTTTGTTTTTGTGTGCATGTGTTGATGTTGGAGGTGTACACACTAGCTATGCAGAGGTCAGCTGTGTGCTCATTGTGCTTATACCCTCATGATGCTTTATTTTGAGACAATAAAATCCATCCTTTGTCGAAAAAAAACAAGCATTGTCAAGGATGTGATGGCCTTTTAGTTTTGGTCCTTGAAGTTCGCCGTCTTGATCCACCACTGCTTCACAGAGGCTATCGGACTCGAATCTGAATCCATGATATGATGGAGCCAAAGCGAAGTGGTTACTTTCTACCAGACCCGTCGCGTGTATCAGCATTGACAAACGAGGTGGACAACAGACTCCTGGACATGCTTACATGGTGGACACAACCCACAATTCGCCCAAGCACAGCAGAGAAATCCATATATCGTCCACACATGATCTTTTATTATGGCACTGTCTAGCGGCATGGTGACGTCGACGGTAGTATGGTCTGGCGAGGTGAATGTTGGACGGCAGAAGATGGCGGCAGATGATCCTAGAGCGTGCACATGCAGTGCACGGAGAGGATCTAGCTAGACCAGTTGGTGCTCTCAGCTTGCTAGCGGGCGGCTTGATGAGGCAACCGGAATAGATGTTGTGTATTTATGCGCAGTTGGGGCATGTCATCAAGATTGTAGGTGTAGCGAGAGTACTTGCCGGGAAGGTGGCTTTGGGTTGATCCATATATTTGTTTTGTTGGGTTCTATGAGATAATATAATAAAATGGTTCTGTGCGTCGCTCGATGCAGAGGCCGCAGGTATTCCTTCTTTTCGGAAAAGAAAAATACACACAATCTTTTATGACAAGCTAGGCAAAGAACTTGCATTTAGGGGGGGGCAAACCCGCCAACCTTAGGGACAGTGCAATGGAAGTCAGCCCAGCAAATAGCACCATGTACGCCGAGGACACGAAATACTCCCCATTGAAGTGAATTTCCAAGTGATGCTGTCCTGAATTCCTTTGGACATGTGAATATTAGCATTCTTCTCCTAGAGGATGGCGAACTCCTGAATGTGTTCCAAGGAAACGCCAAGATAGGTGACAATTTCATGGACACATGAGTTATCCAGTAGAGCCTTGCTAACCATACAACTCTTCTTGCGAGAGAACCCGGAGATCTTCGGGGCGATGTCTCTCGGTCTAATGTCCTCAAGCCAAGGAGAATCATTGTTTCTGTCTCGAACAGTTACCTTGATGGCCAGCGCAAAGATGCCATGATCATTATCATTACATGGTGATCCAAGACCAAGCCAAGTCTTTGGGGGTCCGCCCATTCATACCAAATCCATCTGGCACGAAACATAGTGGTGAACTTCTCCAAATTAAGAATACCCATAACACCACAAAATTCGGGCTTACAAACCAACTCTCAATTAACTTTGCACTTGTCTCTAGTCACCTTATCACATCCTGCCCAAAGATAAGGTCATCTCAAATTATTAATCATCTTTTTAACCTCAACTGGCACGTCAAGCAGTGTTAGATGATAAATCGCAATGGCAGTAAGCACAATCTTCACAAGAACGATCTGGCCACATGTTTGCCACACCAAGCCGCAAGTTGCCCGCAGGTTTGTCCTCCGGATGCTTGAAATGAATGCGCTTCAATTTTTTAATCAACAGCAGAAGCCCGAGATATCGCATTGAGATTAGCAGTTTTATGGTTGCGGAACACTCTTGTGATGCCTTGTTCATCATTCTTATCATATTATGGAAAATCTCACGTGCACGTAATGCAAATGTCTTCTCAAACCTTGACTTCAAGGTCTCTACTGCCCTAACTAATATATTTTTGATAACTTAGAGATGTGGTCACATAGGGTAAAAACTTCGAAACTTGGGAAGAGCCTCCTAGCACAATGCCAACTGCGTCCTGTTTCCTCTTAAGCCACATGGGTTCACATCTTCCCACCTACCAACAACGAAGAGGGAACTTCCCCCTTTAACCTCGTGTTTTTAAACTCTGGAACTTAAGGGTCACGCTGTCTTTTAGAAAGATTAACATGCATTGATTTGAACTGAGACCAAGATTTTTCACTCATTTGAAAGTAAACAAAAACCGTTGATACTTCACGTGCAGAATATCAAGAAATCTACGTATGCGACACTTAGTAGAGTATGAGGGCACCATGCTTTTTCACTCTTCGGCAATATCGAAGCTGCCATGTCCTCAACACTTCAGTCGACTATTTGGCAATGCTTTGTTCTTCGGTGCAACCTCTTGGCGGTTGGTAAGTTTGTGCTTGTCCAATGGAAATTAGAAGTCCTCCGATCAGGTGTGATTGACGATGCCGATGATACTCTCGGCTGGCGTTGATGATCCGGTTGTGTTGTTGGTTGTGTCATGGTCTTGTTAGTGGCCAGGACGTCCGCAGGTGCCCTTTGTGGGGTTTGTAATCTAGGTTTTCGTTCATTTTTTCTCTAATTAACTAGATAACTCTTTTCTCCTCAACTAAAATGGCAAATGTTTTTCCTCGTTTATATATATACTGAAAAACAAATTCTGCAATAATAAATTGTACTCCCTCCTTTCCAGTTTATAAGACTCAATTCAAAAATCTCACCAACCAAGATAGATGATGAGTGGTGGAATACTTTTTATAGTTTACAAAAACACCCAATTAATGCTCTTGTTTTTCTCAAAAATTATGTTTATCAATGTATTAATTGCAATACATGCATGTATAAAGTACATGTATTGGTCAATTTTCTCTTAATACTTGCATGCAATGATTTAATGCACCTTGAAATCTGAACATGTGATGGGGAACAACTAAATTGAGCCTTATAAAATGAAAAAACTAAAATTTTAAGATAAGCCTTATAAACCGAAAAGGAGGGAGTATATACGTTGCATGTACAGTTATTGTCATGCATCAGCTGTGGATGACTTTCACCTTGAATGCCTCGGCACGTACAGGAGACAGCTCAAAGGATTCTACTCAAAGGAGTATCTGGGAAGGCAAATGTGCATGAACTGTTCACTGCTTTTACTTAATATAAATATGTACTCCCGTAATTTGGATGCACAGTCCACTTTTAGGTAAATACTACTACGTGCATTGCTTTCATTGACCGGCTTGGTCGTACTACCACATGTCTTGGCAATGGCAACCTTGAATGCCCTCCCAGTACATTTACTTCTCTGGCTCGTTTCACGGCTCACAAGTGCGACCTTCGTCCTTGCACTTCAGAGAAAAGTACAGGCTGTATGATCAATATCTGAAATGACATATCAGAAGGCAGCAGCTGGAAGCTTTTACTTAAAAATATACTATCATTAATAGCATCTTTATTTCATAGGGGTAACTTACAACCTTCGTCCTAGTTTATTGGTCCTCTATGTAATTTATGTCAAATTTTGACCAAATATTGAACTAAAAAAATGTTACTACATGTCAAAAATAATTATATCGTCATATTCGTATTTAAACATAGTATCCATTGATATGATTTGTGGTAGCCAATAAACCAGAACGGAGCTAGTAATTACTAGCCACAGTTGCCTTCTCTCTCCATTTTTGTTGTCACGTAAGAATTTACTCTTGCCAGCTTGATCTGACAATGGGCTTTATAACATTGAAGGTTTAAGTCAGAGCACTTATGTCGGTTAAGTATAAGCAAGTAACTAAAGATCTTATGTTCTTTACTTGATTCTTTTATGAAACTTACATTGAAATTAAGAATGAAAAAACAACAACTAATACCCTAGAAACTCCTAGTGTCTTCTCATGGGGCCGCCGAAGATGGACGACAAACTTGAGTCGTTGGTGGCCGCAAGGTACTTCACTCGTGCCTGAGGTGTTAGAACATCTACAACCGTGAAGAGTAAAATCGATAGTTCGCGGACACTGACCGGACACGTCTTAAATTTCTCTTCTCATATCCGGATACCTTATAACCGGCGTCCTATATCCATATTACGTATGCAACCTGAGCTACTCTATGTGATCAAACAACGCACAACAAAATTGGCACCAAAGGTCAAACAATTGCACATAAACGAACTGTACATTATCCAAAAGATCATCGAAGTTCATCGTCGGACAAGCTTTTAACTTCAACAACTAAAAAACAATAATAAACATACGAGGAGGAGCGTCTTCACCACTTCCTCGCCGGGCCTTTCCCCTTCCGGCCGCCAGCGTAGCTGTAGGCGTCTGCGGCTGGTGGAGGATCTTGGTCGTCGGAGGAAGTGGAGTTGTGGTCGTCACCGTCGTCGGAGTCGGAGTCGGAGTCGGAGAGGACGATCAACCCCTTCATCCGGCGGACGGCCCTGTCCTGCTGTCTCTTCAACTTGGCGAGCCGAGCCACCTTCGCCGCTGCCTCCTTCATCTCGAGCTCCAACTGCTCTATGGCAAGTCGGTGCACCTTCGCGTTCTTCCGCCGTAAGCAGCAAGCGTCCGTCTCCGCCGTCGTGAGCGACCAATGGTAGACCAAGCGAGGAGTCGCTCGTCCTCATCGGGCCCGTCGGCATCCCGCGGCAGCGGCGCATGGGCTGTTTCGCCGCGTCCATCTCCCTTGTCTGCTGCCTCTCACGGCGATGGCGCACGCCTCCGAATCCGGATTGTGTCAGCGGGCCTGCGGCGCGTGTTGGGGAACGTAGTATTTCAAAAAAATTACCTACGATCACGCAAGATCTATCTAGGAGATGCATAGCAACGAGACGGGAGAGTGTGTCCACGTACCCTCGTAGACCGAAAGAGAAAACGTTTAGTAACGCGGTTGATGTAGTCGAACGTCTTCACGATCCAACCGATCCAAGTACCGAACGTACGACACCTTCGTGTTCAGCACACGTTCAGCACGATGACGTCCCTCGAGCTCTTGATCCAGTTGAGGACGAGGGAGAGTTCCTTTAGCACGATGGCGTGGCGACGGTGATGATGAAGTTACCGGCGCAGGGCTTTGCCTAAGCACTACGACGATATGACCAAGGTGGTAAACTGTGGAGGGGGGCACCGCGCACGGCTAAGAGATTGTCTGTTGTGGCATTAGGGTGCCCCCTGGCCACGTATATAAAGGAGGGAGGGAGAGAGGAGGCTAGCCAGGTTGGGCGCGCCATAGGGGAGTCCAACTAGGATTCCCAATCCTAGTTGGAGTCCCCTTCCTTTTCCAAGAGAGGGAGAGAGGGAAGGAGGAAGAGAGGGAGAAGGAAAGAGGGGGGGGCGCCGCCCCCTCCCTAGTCCAATTCGGACTTGCCAGGGGGTGGCCTCCCCTTGTGGCCCATCTCTCCTTTCCACTAAAGCCCATTAAGGCGCAATACTTTTCCAGGGGGTTCCGGTAACCCCCGGTACTCCGAAACTCATCTGAAACTTCCCGAACCATTCCGGTGTCCAAATGTAACCTTCCAATATATGAATCTTTACCTCTTAACCATTTCGAGACTCCTCGTCATGTCCGTGATCTTATCCGGGACTCCGAACAAACTTCAGTTCATCAAATCACATATCTAATAATACAAATCGTCATCGAACTTTAAGCGTGCGGACCCTACGGGTTCGAAGAACTATGTAGACATGACCGAGACACATCTCTGGTTAATTACCAATAGCGGAACCTGGATGCTCATATTGTCCTACATATTTTACGAAGATCTTTATCAGTCAAACCGCATAACAACATACGTTATTCCCTTTGTCATCGGTATGTTGCTTGCCCGAGATTCGATCGTCGGTATCATCATACCTAGTTCAATCTCGTTACCGGCAAGTCTCTTTACTCGTTTCGTAATGCATCATCCCGCAGCTAACCCATTAGTCACATTGCTTGCAAGGCTTATAGTGATGAGCATTACCGAGAGGGCCCAGAGATACCTCTCCGATACTCGGAGTGACAAATCCTAATCTCAATCTATGCCCACTCACCAAATACCATCGGAGACACCTGTAGAGCATCTTTATAATCACCCAGTTACGTTGTGACGTTTGATAGCACACAAAGTGTTCCTCCGGTATTCGGGAGTTGCATAATCTCATAGTTAGAGGAATATGTATAAGTCATGAAGAAAGCAATAGCAATAAAACTAAACGATCATTATGCTAAGCTAACGGATGGGTCTTGTCCATCACATCATTCTCTAATGATGTGATCCCGTTCATCAAATGACAACACATGTCTATGGTTAGGAAATTTAACCATCTTTGATTAACGAGCTAGTCAAGTAGAGGCATACTAGGGACACTCTGTTTGTCTATGTATTCACACAAGTATTATGTTTCCGGTTAATACAATTCTAGCATGAATAATAAACATTTATCATGATATAAGGAAATAAATAATAACTTTATTATTGCCTCTAGGGCATACTTCCTTCCTTCATGTTGTTTATCAATGTATCCATGCCCAGGTTAATTCACCCCATCAGCCTGATGAAATGTCTTGATGTTCTTTCTTTTGTCGAATGTCTGTTGCTATAATAAGGCCATGTGAAATTATATGTATTCTTTCTTGGTAATATTGTTGATCCTTGTTAATTTTGGAGCTGCTATGGATCTTTTTTTTTCTCAGATGCCATCTTTTAGGAGAAATTCAGCACATCAAATCTCGAAGATTTTTCTCCTCAAGACCTTTCCAAATGGAAATTATATGTATTCTTTCTTGGTAATATTGTTGATCCTTGTTAATTTTGGAGCTGCTATGGATCTTTTTTTTCTCAGATACCATCTTTCAGGAGAAATTCAGCACATCAAATCTCGAAGATTTTTCTCCTCAAGACCTTTCCAAATGGAAATTATATGTATTCTTTCTTGGTAATATTGTTAATCATTGTTAATTTTGGAGCTGCTATGGATCTTTTTTTTTCTCAGATGCCATCTTTCAGGAGAAATTCAGCACATCAAATCTCAAAGATTTTTCTCCTCAAGACCTTTCCAAATGTAATTTAGTTTTGTCTTTTGACATTTGTTCTTTTGTTGTTATCTTAGGCATTATCGTGAGGGGGGAAGCGGCCGCAGATTAAGGACAGCGCGGGTTAAGAGCATGGTCATAGTCTAGGAGCACGCCCGGTGGTCGGTGCGTATGTTGTCTCCATGCCAAAAATAGCCACTTGATTATTTTAACAAATCCCTCTTCTGCCTCTTAGTCATGCTCAAATCTGAGCTACCATGTGTCTACTGAGCTTAAAATTACCCACAACCCACAATAGAAGGCAAGTAGGATTTGACAGTGTATGACATGGTAATCTAGCTTTATAAAATCCAAATTGATCAGGATATGCACATAGATGTTTACATATTTGCATCCGTAGTGTCACTTATAGGATTGTAATTAATAGCAACCATGGAGAGAGTCGGTTCATTTTATTATGAGCACGTCTCTTCTTCTGCATCCTGAAGATCTGCTAAAATATGAAGTGAATTTCCTGTTTTATCTCACATTTACCAATTACACATTGAAATATTTTGTTTTTCAAGAGAGTTTGATTTGTACTTTGAAAGTTTTGGAATTGGAGACATCACCCTTCTTGTCCGCTGCCCAACTCCGTCGCGGCCCAGGCCTAGCAGGAGATAGAGGCACCGCGAGGACTCACTGCAAAGAAGCCATGGGAGGAGGACCCCGACTCGGATGACGGCTGCTGAAAGATCATGCACTTCTTCGGCCCACACACCAGCTCCGCTTACGGCTTATCCAAGGTATCTCCTTGTGCAGCTTCACTCTCGCCCGTGTGCCTCGTGCAAATAAATAAAGCTACCTAGCACCGGCTCTTATTTCTCTATGCGTACATAGTGTTTGTGCCGATTCTTATTTATATGTGCCTACATGGAATACAATTCTTATTTGTCTGAACCAGTGAGAATTTCATTCAGTTTGTTTATGTCCATGAGTAACAATTTTTTGGAAGCATATGTACATATTTAGGAATCCAACTATGCTTTGTGCACTTTCTGCTGAGCTAGGGAATGTTCACTTCAGCTAGCAAGAACCTGTTAGCGGCTGTGATAGATCAAAAGTGAAAGGAGTGGTTGAACGCTTATTATTAAGATAAAGGACAACTCCACAACAATGGTGATGGAGATCTATTTAGCAACCTCCTCATTTGGTTCTAAAGTTATTTACCCTTTTCAGTGAAGGAACTGGTTTTGCGGCATCAGTTGAACTTAGTCAAATTATATGTGTTGTGTATGTAGGTTGGAGCTTCACCAGCGCCATGGTTGTGCTCGGAGGAGGACCGCCGATGCCCGCCGCCGCTGTCGTCCACATGCTCCTCCTCACGACCACGGGTGGACATTGGCTGAGGTCTAGCCTCCCATCCACACGCAGGTACTCCCCACTCCCCTCTGTGCCCTCTCTCTGTTAAACTAAGGAAGGGAGCCTATATGTTTCATCTTGTCAATCTAATTTGCCGGTGCATATTAGTATATAGTCACATTCAGAAAAGCTTGACTGCACAGTAAGAGAGTTTGTATCTTTTTTCAGATTATGCAAGTATCTGCTTGGTCTGCATATTAGTACCGACTAGCGAGCACAGGAACGACGACTTGGATCTGATGACTTGGAATTCCAATTGACCGAGACATCAATTAATTGACTCAAAATGACGGGTAATGTGTCACCAAAAGTGTTTTGCCAGATGCGTCGCTTTCGTCCCTTTATATCCTTCCCATGCACCACACCGTACCAACAAAGGCAAAATTTGTTTGTGTGAAAGCATCTGAACCATTGGCATTGTTTGTTTCTCTGGTGAATAAATTGTGTTTGCACGCAGCATGTCTGAACCCTGAGCATTATTTGTTTCTCCACTAAGCGAATTGTGTCTGCACGCAGGAAGTGAAAGCATCAGATTGAGTGATTCAGATCAGTTCTTGCGTTGTACGCCTATAAATTCGGCGGTAATTCCTAACTATGATGTTGATATGATCTCCCATATGCATATTTGACCAGTACTGCGCGCGCCCCGCGAGCAAAGGTCGCCCGGCAAATTCTGACCCAGCCAAATGGGAAGGTCGCGAGCCCACCAGTCATGGATTCTTATACCAGCCCAATAGGGTTGTTCTCCATCGTCCTCGTGCCCTCCTGTATGTACTCTCGCTTATGTGTTCTTGGATTCTTATTTTCTTTCTTTTGCAGGATCCATAGGATTATTGTTTTCTCTGAATTTGTCCTTTGGTGCATTGTATTTGCTTATTCAGGTCGATGGGGAGGAGAGGAGCAGAGAGGCTGGAGCTCCAGACGGCACACGCGCTGCTGGGTGGAGGAGAGGCCAGCTACGGGACAAGGAGCAGTGGGCTTAGAGCTCCAGGCGGCGCTCCTGTCACGATGTGGTGAGATGCAAGGGAGGGGTAGGATGCCGGTGACAGCAGAAGGAGCGGGCCGGTGTAGAGGGCAAGCAGCACATGAAGGTATGTATTTCTTCACACTATATTCATTATTTTGCAACTTGTATTCATTGTCGCTGATAATCCTTTTGCACTTTTGTTTTATCTAATCCATTCCAAGTTTATAACTGGTGATGTTTGGTCTTTTACTATTTTGGCTGGTGATAGATTAAGAAGGATATGACGCTTTGTATAGTTTCATGGATGGGGTTTGGGTGTCCTGATGAGAGCAGTTCAGTGGCTGCACCTCTGCAACCTCGCCAACGTGGACAATCACTGGTAACATCTTTTTACCCTATCCAGTTATTACCTCCATTTTATGCAGTTTCTTTTCAAACTGAATGAAGTCTCGAGGTGGACGCGCGAGCTCTTATTTTGTTGTTCTTGCTGTTGTGTATACTAGATCATTGATGGCGCGCGTTGCCGCACCCGTCCATTTTTATAATGAAAAGGTAGGTATTGCCCACAAGGTTTAAAGTAAGAGTACTACTATAGTCGTGCTTAACATAGATTGTTTCCATACCCAGTCCAAAAAACTAACTTTTAGCTCTTAACTAAGCAACAAAAAATATATAGCCCTGTTAATTGTGAACTTCTATGTTTTGTTCATACAAATTACAAGATCATTGTCAAACACATAACTATAGCAAAGTCAGCACGAAATAATAAATACACAATATGATGGAAATAATAGGTGGCATGACTTGTAGAATCTTATTACTTGTTAGGCATAAATCGTGAAAGCCGTAAATTGTAAATTTGTAACACAAGAATTCTCCTAAGCTTCTTATTTAGGGCAAACATTCAACTTAAGAACATGTTTGTGGGGATATATATGAACACAGTCTGACCTGCGACATACATATATAGCATGCATGATTGACTTGAGAATTTGTAAGAATTTTGTTGAGCTTCTTGCCACAAGAATGTTTCTTGATAATATTGTATGTTGTAGAACTGCTCAACTTGGGATGGCTATGAGAAAAATCCTTGATACAGAAGCATACATGATCCAGGTCTTCTCACCAACAGCTTTGTCTCCATTGCCCAACTTTCTAACAAGAACATCAAAAAGAACAAAAAAACTATTAAAATAATAACACAACTCAGGAGCTCAACCCTCACATATTTCATTCATTCTAGTTATATTATTTTTTGAAAAAAACTACAAAGCACTCACTTCTTGTTTCCGAACAGGCACAGTATGACAAAAAAAAGACTGTCGTCTTTTCTGTTCTAGAAAGCCAAGCCATTCTGATGCTAATTAAGTTCCACCAAACAACTTCGGGATTTAGCCTTACCTAAACTTTGGCCTGCTAAGGAGAGATTTAACGCAACAAATATCACTAACTGGAATTAGATGGTACAAAGTTATAAGAAAAGAAAAAAGAAGTCGCTTGGAAGAAAATGTAAAGATAAAACTATTATTTATTGAAGAATAGTGTAGCAAAAACATAAGTCCATTGAGCACACCTCCATAGAACAAACAGATTGTCTCTCGAACTGCAGTTTGAAAGCCCCTCAAGTTGTCCCTGTGCTATGATGTAATCAGTACAATTATTGTCACACAAGGATTATTGCTAGTATAGTTTAGCAAAACTACCAACATAGAAGCACAACAAAGTGGGTAATGGAATCAGAGTTAAATATGTATACTTACTCTGTAGCGCAAAATAACAAATGCCTATATAGGGCATGTAGAGTTAGCAAAAAACCATTCTAGTTGAACGGAATGGGGGATCAAACAATAAGAAACTTCAAAGCGTATTAGCTCTCTCTCTCTCTCTCTCTCTCTCTCTATATATATATATATATATATATATATATATATATATATATATATATATATATATATATATATATATATTGCTCAAATCAAAACTAAGAATGAACAAAGGAAATATCCATTGGCTAGCTCCCAGATTGAGTTAATTTAAAACTGCACACAAATTCTCTTACCAAATTAACATGTATGACAAAAAACCGAAGCATACCATAAATTAAACTGTCTATTTTATGATGCAAGCAAGTGGCGGCTACTCAGTTCTTGTAAATTTTAAGCAAATTGACCAACAACATTTTTCCCAAATTAGAAGGAATACAATTGTTAGTTCTCACCATGGCGACTACATAATTTGGATTGGAGCTTGTGAACTTACATTATTTGCATACATATAGTAGTGTTAGTCACGGATGGAGAAGGCCAGAAGTGGAGGAACATGAAATGGCATAAGTAGGATCCGTAGATTTAAAAAATTCAAACTATGGAGTTTAATGCAATGAGGTGAAATAAGCAAAACTAACCGCTAATAGAATTGTTGAATTAAACAATAAAATTAGAACCGTGATTGTCATAAGTTATGATCAGAAAATATGACCTTACAAAAATGGACCATGCAACCTTACTTTTAGAAATGTGCACACAAATCCAATGTAAATTGGGGTAGTGGTAATAGATAAACCACTTTGTCGTGCCTGGAGATTCCCCGTACCAGGAAAATAAAGGGTATGTGCAATTGTTGTTCCGTTCGCCTTTGGTAGTTCAATCAACCCAGAAACTTGCTCCAGCGGAAGGTTCACTACCTTGAGGTGGCCTCTAATTGCCGCAGTTATCAGAGGAGTCACATTTTGATTGGCCAAACATTTTCGCAAGGGATGGGTCATGGTCCAGGAGTACTTCACTATATCTACAAGCAGTGTCAGATGTCCAACTTTCTGTATTACCACGGTAAAGATGAAACAACATGAATGAGAGACTAACTCTTGCCCATTAGCTTGTTAAGGCAACGACACAGTTGAGTTATTACACAGAGCAGGTAAATTTCAACACTGGAAAACAAATAACAATAGGATCCATGGAGATTAATCGAAGAGTAGATTAAGAACACATAAAACCTTGGCTGCCCATAAAACCATGGCTATCAATTAATTTAGGAATTCATATCAGTCTTATATATATGCATGATCCCCGAGAAACAGTGATCCATGAGGCCATGACTAAGCATCCCTCCCCATCTTTTGTGGAGCAAACAGATAACTTTAGCATCTACACACTTTTGATTTTGCTGAACTATTTGTGCACAAAATTGGAAACTACAGACAAAGGGGTCAACAATCGTGGCATACACCATACAGTAGCAATCGTTGTTTGCTACACACCTTTGATTCAGCGATTTAGTGCTAGTCACGTGGTTCAGCAAGATGGCATCCACAAGAAACATAAAGCATCTAAAAACAATGCAAATCCAAGAAGGTACATGGAAGGAGATAGCTTACGTGTTACGCGGATGAAGCTGCTGCCTATTGATGGTTAGATTGTAGTCTAGACACAAGGTCCAAAGCTCCCATGTTACCATGTAAAAATATGAGAAAAAACAGAAGTCGTGATGATGCGCCGGCCACTATCGTCCGCGTCCCACCCTTTCCACGCAGGTGGTTCGACCGCGTCGGGTGGATCGATTGGCCGTTGATTCATCTGCATCCCGCGCGGTCGATGGATCCCATCTCGAATGCACGGATACTTAAGCCGACCAGCGAATCCGTATGGATACCGTATCCGATACCGATACTCCTCCGATACGCCCCCGATACGTATCCCTGGAGTATCCAAGAATAAATGATTTAAAACAATTGCGATAGTCGAAGGATACTTTGCCAGTACGTTTTGGATACTTCTCCAGCCCATGTAAGAGCCCACTCAGCCCAGTTAAGAAGCAGCCAACAACCCTAGTGCCTCAATGCCCCCCATCCTTTCCCTTACAGCGTCTTTCCTCCCTCCCATGCTCACACCAGGCGGCAGCTGTGTCACCAGCGGCTGCTCACCCAGGTCCTAGGGCCAGCGGCAGCGGCGACTAGCCAGTGACGAGCTCCTCCTCCTACTCACCAACGTCCCCTCTCACGCAGCACGGCAGCAGCCATGTATGGACACTTCTCTTCTCCATTTCTCCTGCCCAGCCAAGCTCATCTCCTTTTCTTTCTTCTCCGATCTCTGAAGATCTATTATTCTCATCTCCTCCAGATTGCTTTGAGTAGCTACAACGTATCCGTATTGGCACTTTTTGAAATGACGAATTTACGTATCCGTATTGGCCCGATACTGATACCCGTATCCGTATCGGTGCATTCGAGGATCCCATCGTTCGCGATTGAATTTCATGCCTGTTGGCCGCCGCACCCCAACCGGCTCCGCCGCTGGCGCCCGTGCCCCATCCGGCCGCGCCGCTAGGGTCCGTGCCCCATCCGACTGCGCCGCTAGGGTCCGTGCCCCCATCCGGCCGCACCCCTCGCGTCGGCGCGCAGCCGCCAATGCAATCCGAGGCCATCTCAGGCGGCGCAGTCGGAATAGAGCAGGTCGCGAACGTGGTTTAGGGCTTCGTCTGTGGCGTTTCACCCTGTGCGCTGTGTTGGTGGATAGGATGGTAGAAAAGGCCCAGTAGGCCCAATTGAACGCGAGACACCCAAAAAAGCCACTGGAGCAGCGGCCCAAAAAGCCCAGCGCAGCCTGACGCGCGAGTTAGCGCCTGCGTACGAGATTTAGGTGGGACTAAGCACGAATCTGACGGCCAAAACGATTAAAAGTGGCGATCTAACGGCTAGAAATGCTAATGGCCTGAGAGGGCTGGGAGTGTGCTCAATTTTAATATATCTAAATGTCTTCATGCATCTAAACCATTAAAAATTGCAAAACTAAAATGGGTTGGGGGAGATATGGCTATGGTGTTTATTCCTTCACATTGGTTTAGGTATTTCTGAATTGGTTCACTCTGAAAAAAGGTCCGTCATGGTTTGATTTTTGCATCTGCAGAAAGTGCAGTTTTTTTCTAGTGTCGAGCATCCACACCTTCTTCTCCCCAGCGCTCACTATTTTGTTGGCACATGTTTTGTAGAATAGGACACCTTTTTAGGGCTCCTTTGATTCAAAGGAATTTCATAGGATTTCTGGATCCTTAGGATTATTTCCTATGTTGGTCCTTTGACTCATAGGATTGAATCCCATAGGAATTTTTCCTATGGAATCTTTTGTACTACATTTCATAGAAAATCTAACATCCACTCTAACCTTTTTTTACAATTCCTTTGTTTTTCCTGTGCCATCAAACACTCATTGCTAATCCTATAGGATTCAAGTGGGCATGCCACTCCAATCCTATACTTTTCCTATTCCTACATTTTTAAAATCCTACGAATCAAAGAGGAATGTTGTATTTCATGCTACACAGTGTGATGGATCATTAGATGGCTAGCCTTTCGTGGCACTCATTGACGAATTTTCACTTTAGGAGTTCTTGTGGCCCCTTGGTTTTTTTGTATGTTCATGTTGAGAAATTATAGTAATAAGGAGGGACACAATAAATATTTGTAAGCTAGGTTGCTTGCCTAATCAAGCTCACATGTGGATCATTTACTGTTCTGCGTTATTGGAGCTTTGCTACAGTATTCATTCAGAAAAATATGAGTGGCTTGTTGCAATATGGTGCTCAGGACGAAAATGATATTTGAAATTGCATGTTCTATGACAATGGTGTAATACCATAATAATTACAAATTATAATTTGTTTCTGACTTTGCAACCGGAATGTGTTGCCTTTAGTAATATGTACGCCCACTGTTTATTTCGAGCAAGACATGATAAATATTGTTCTTCAGATTACTTCAGTGAACTGATAAATAGCGGACGAGGCTAAGTTCAAGACCTTGATTTAGAAGTAGAGTTTTTCAATCATAGACATGTTTCTTCCTAAAAAGCAATTCAAGCGTAGCTACTGTTGACTCTAAAAAGGGATTTAAAATGTTTTCATTTCTGAAAAATGTTTTCGTTTATGAATTTTGATCTGAAGTTATCAACCTTAATCGAATTCTCTGAATTTAGGCTAAACTTAAGCATGAATTGTAGGTCATGAGTACAGGATCAAGCCGCGGATATTTACGGCACGACATGGAGTATTTGGTGGAACTGGCTATGGAAGTGTGTCCCTCCATGTTGTACGCAGACCGTGATATGGTGAATTATTTCGTAGGCACGACATTATGAGCTCCTGTTTTGCAGCACATGGATACTTTTCGGCATAAATGTCATGGGTCCATGATGCCTTACGTACCTCTGAACCTATGACTCTGGAGATAATTTAATATATTTGTGGATTGTTTCGCTCCGGTTACACAAGGTAAGATCCTCTTTCACTAACACTTTCAAGTTTCAAATATTGTCAAACGGGGTTCACAATACTAGGTCTTTCTCAATTCAGATTCTTATATATCCAAAAGGGGGACTAGCAATTCTGATGGGGCTTTTGCCACTTATTGTTTTATGGTTGTCTAGACAGCTGATGGCATGCTTCTTTTTGCGAATTGTCAATTCTTTTGTACAGGGTCCCTCGGCTACTTATGCTTTGCTAGATAATGAGAGTATGTAGGTAGTATGTATGGTTTTTACATTGTTTTGCGCAGGTTGAGATGCATCACATGATGTTTTCCTTTTATATTTATGAGTATTACAGAGTCCTTTCTTTTTCCACAAGGGGCAGTAGTTGTGCCATTTGATTCGAAGGACAAAGAGTTGATCACAAAGGGGTAGCATTCAGGACATATACACAAAAGAGTATAGAACCAAATTATATGATGTAATTGACAACTATTTCTATTAACTTCTCCTGTACACAATGTTCACGAGCTCATGTATTAAGTACATTTTATTGTGTCACTTATGTTTACTCTTTTTTTAATGCAAGTTTACAGCTACTCGGAATTGCTAATTGTAGACTCAACTATCTTGACCTACCGATGATCTAATTTGTGGCATTATTATCTTAAGAAAATATTTGCATTTCATTTCCTTTATATATAGGGGTATAAGTTCTTACCAAATGTACTCAAATATACGGTTATTGAAAAATGCAAATATTTTCAACACGAACATGGTTTTAAACGGGGCTTTGCGCCATTTGGCGCAACTGGTCATCTAGTTTATGTAAAGGACCCTAATATCTGGCTGCCGTCAGCTCACAGCCAGCCTCGTGTGAACATTTTATTCGCTTTGGACACGCGAAACCAGCGAATGAAAAGTGCTCCCCTGGTATGTTCGCTCTAACTGGTTTCTAGCGCGATCTAATGGCCCAGGAAAAATACGCCTTCACAGGCCGCAGAAAACAAAATTCCATCTCGAGCATCCACGTTTCTACATGACAAATCACGGTTCTCAACTAAAAAGAAAAATTACATAGATAACTAAAACTGCCACCCTCTAGATAGAAAATGCCATGAACAAAAAAACACACATAAATTTATAACTTTATAAAATGACATGCTCTGAATATATATAAATTGTCATGCTACTTTATAAAACTGCAATCCTCTAGATAAAACAAAATTTATCTGTATAAAATCCAATAAAAATTGTCATGCCACTAAAAATAAAAATGACACCCTCTCAACATTAAAAATGCCATCCTCTCAATAATATAAAACTGACATGCCTTTCAAAATAAAAAATTCATCCTCTCAATAATAAACTTACATCCCTATTATTAATAAAATTGGCATGTTATTAATAATAAAAAAATTCATGTAAAAAACAAAATTTACTTTTGAACATTAAAACATGTTTAAATATGCCATGTGACATAGTTCAAAAAATTATAAAAACTGCCCTGTTAATTCTTTTACAAAAAATGCTATGTTACTATTATTAAAATGCCATGCTCTAAATGATAAAACTGCCACCCTCTTATTAAAATAAAGGCATGTTATTAATTATGAAAATTCCATGCTCTTAATAATAAAACTATCAACCTCTTATTAATAAAAATGTCATGTTATTAATTATGAAAATTACATGCTCTTAATAATAAAAACTGTCATGCGGGAAAATAAAAATGCTATGTCTTGGAAAAAAATGTCAATAAAAAGGGAAATTGTCATGCTATCTACATATATAATAAAAATACACATGGCAAGTTTAGAAATAGGGATTTTTTTTCTTTCGAAAATGGAAAATATCTTGAATTTTAGATTTTTTGAAATGAAAAAACGAATTTACAACAAAATAACACAAATAAATAAAAAGGTGTTTTAGTGGAAATTGTTCACAATCACCTCTATAGCACAAATAGGGACCTCCTATGTTAATACTTTTACAAAAAAAATGCTATGTTACTATTATTAAAATGCCATGCTCTAAATGATAAAACTGCCACCCTATTATTAATAAAAAGGCATGTTATTAATTATGAAAATTCCATGCTCTTAATAATAAAACTATCAACCTCTTATTAATAAAAATGTCATGTTATTAATTATTAAAATTACATGCTCTTAATAATAAAAACTTTCATGTGGGAAAATAAAAATGCTATGTCTTGGGAAAAAATGTCAATAAAAATGGAAATTGTCATGCTATCTACATATATAATAAAAATACACATGGCAAGTTTAGGAATAGGGATTTTTTTTCTTTCGAAAATGGAAAATATCTTGAATTTTAGAGTTTTTTTTGAAATGAAAAAACTAATTTACAACAAAATAACTCAAATAAATAAAAGGTGTTTTAGTGTAAATTGTTCACAATCACCTCTATAGCACAAATAGGGACCTCCTATGTGATGCTCTCTGCGTCAAGTTGCTGAGGTTTCGCACAGGCGTGTCTTCAACTGGGCTGGCCCATGAAGATAGCGACGCGCACTTGTAAGTCAAAAAGAAAAATTGGGCAGCGGGGGATTCGAACGGAGGACCGACTGCTATAAAGCACGCGTTCGTACCAGCAAAACTAAGAGCCGTATCTGACCTTATTGGAGCATCAATCTTAAAGAACTAAACACGCTGCACAGATCCGAATTAGGTCAGGAATTTCAAAGCAATTTTTTTTTCGAAAAACGGAATGTTCCGTGAGACGCAAACACTTTCCAAAATTGCGAAAAGTATTTTGGAAAACTATAACATTTTTGAAAAACAGGAACATTTTTTGAAAATCATGAACAATTTTTTGAAACGGGAACATTTTCCCAAACTTCAAAACAAATTAGGGAAACACGAACATATTTGAAAATTTCTGAACAAAATTTGACAACATGATTTTTAAGAAACTTGTGAACATTTTCTGAAACTCCTGAAAAAAATGAAAACGTGAACAAGTTTTTAAAAGAGGCAAATACACCAATGGTACAACAAGTTGCACTTGATGACCACTTTGGTGCTTGAAGTTGAAAAATACACAAATCTGGTGCATAAACTTGTGTTTTGGCGCACGTACAGTTCAAAACCCAGATGCGGCCTTGTACGACGCCAGCTGGGCGTGACAGCGTGGCGCAGTCCTGCTTGTCAGTGGCTGGAAGCCATCATGCGGGATGAAGCGTGCATTGTTTGCAGATACCCCCCTCTTTTTATGTGGATTATCTCAACATGTCCCCGAAGCACATTATGACCCCAGTTCCCAAACCCACGTTCCCGAATCACGGCGGCGGCGGCGAGGCTTTTCAGGCCGCCGGCGGCGAGGCGTTTCAGGCCGGCGGCGGTGCTGGTTTTTTCAGGCCGGCGGCTGTGCGGGTCTTCAGGCCGACGACGGCTGGACGAAGGCGGCGGCCGCCATGGCTGTTATGTCTGGGCGCCGGCGACGAACGGAAGATGGGCGGCGGGGCCAACCCAAGGTCGACGAATGGAAGATGGGCGGCGATCACATCATCACAGGTGTTGAATCTCTCCCCCATCTCTCTGTCTTAGTAGGGTAGTACACTGAAAGGGGATTTTTTTTCCGATGTTCAGGATGTGGAGGTCCCCAAGTTTGATTTTGGGCTGCCCAGGAACCAGTTTGATGCTGAGAAAGTTGCCCAGGAACCAGTTCGATTTTGGGCTGCCCAGGCACAAAATGCAGAAGAAGATAATGTCAAGGATGAACAAGGAGAGACTGGACTGTAGGATAGGATGATTCAGTATTCTGTTTTCAAGATTTTTAGCCTGTGATTGGAAGTGATCGGAAGTGTAATGGATGGAGTAATTGATGCATGTACTGAATGTATTATTTTTCAGCATTTTGAATGGAAACGTTGCTTTTGAGGTGCAAAATTCAGTAATATGCTTCTATTTTGCTTCAGCTGAGGTTTGCACAAGTATAATAGGAAAGGGAACGGTTACATTTAACATGATATAAGATGTATACAGTGGATCATTAAAAGTAGAATAGGCCTCTCATAGCAACGATCATGAGCGTACATACTAACTAGACAGCAAAACGTGTGATACTAAGGCCGCGTTCGGATTCCCTCCGCTCCGCATGATTAAGGCCATAATTTGTGGAGTTGGTTAAAGCTCTGCGGAGGACTGCCGAACGCGGCCTAAGATGCACATGAAACAGACAATATGTATATTTTGTCAGCCAAATAGCCATGATGTATATTGATGTTTGCAGGCACAACAAGATGCATTTACTGTTTTCAAAATGCTTTAACAGCACAAGGACGAACTATGAACAACACAGCAAGATGCATATACTATTTGCAGGCACAGCAAGATGAATATACTGCTGGTAAAATGCATAAAAAGGCAAACGGTAAGGGCTTATCACAGCAAAATTACCACTGCAGCACCATCTTAACACGATCACAGTACATATCACTTCAAATTAAGTTCAGTACATA
This sequence comes from Triticum aestivum, assembly GCF_018294505.1. Taxonomy (NCBI): domain Eukaryota; kingdom Viridiplantae; phylum Streptophyta; class Magnoliopsida; order Poales; family Poaceae; genus Triticum; species Triticum aestivum. The sequence goes on from NC_057805.1 coordinate 95,851,157, forward strand.
TACTTGTAAACGAAAGGCTTCGGGCCAAGTTCAGTACATGCAAAAGATAACTAATGGGTTCAGACCAAGTTCAGGCCAATTTCATTCATGAATTTCATGTTTTGAATTTGTGCATCACTGGGATAGGAAATCATGAGGCCATTCATCATCAGGTGCATTTTGAGTGATCAGAACTTCTTCCTCGGCCTGCATGAAATTTGCTGCTTCAGTCCAAGTTCTACTAGATCCATCATCTCCAAAACGGAGGTTGTAGAAGCCAGGAGCTGCAGCTCTTGCTCCTCTAGCCACATTTGCTCCTGTAGCATTGTGGCCTCCTCCTCCTCTTGCAACATTCCCTCCTCCTCTAGCATTGTGGCCTCCACCTCCTCTTGCAATATTCCCTCCTCTAGCATTGTGCCCTCCTCCTCCTCTTGCATTGTGGCCTCCACCTGCGCTTGTATTGTGCCCTCCGCCTCCAGCAACATTTGATGCTCCTCCTCTTGCATTGTGCCCTCCACCTCTTGCAACATTTGATGCTCCTCCTCCTCTTGCATTGTGCCCAGATGCAGCATTTCCACCTCTTGCTCTAGATGCAGCAGTTCCACCTCTTCTGATCCTGCCCCTTGTCATTGCTGTGGTCATTCTGGGAGGAGGAATTTCTTCTCTAGCATTTGCTATGAAATTTGACTCTGGTAGAGGACCAAAGTCTCTAACACGTGGATATACAAACCTCTCCTAAAGGCACATACAACAGACATGTTAGTGCATATTACACACTAAAAGAAAGTAGCAGCAAATAAGTCAGTACCTGCTCCTGCATCATGAAAACCATAGAGTCAGGAGTTTGTGTTGGATCAAGAAATGGCCTCACAGTATGTGGCATTATGTTCTGCAAAGGTTAGGTACCAATATTAGATATGTAATCCAATGAAGTAAATTGAAAGAACAAGATAAAAAATGCATTACAGCAACAATGCCAGGGTCATCAAAATCTTCCTCTACTTGTTTTGCTGCCTGCTCATTTTGAATGTCATTAACATGCTTGTGGTGACCTTTCTTGTTATGATTAGGTGCTTTACATATAGAGCAGTGCATGGTAGACCCTGCCTTGGTAAGCTTTATCCCCCCATTCTTGTCTTTCTTCTCTTCTGGATCTTTCTTTCTTGTTTTTTTGGGCCTTCCCATCACTTTAGTGTACAGTGGTGGGTACACGTCAATTCCATGCATTTTTTCCCAGTGACCTTTGTCCCTCAGTGGCATTATGTTGTACGCATAGGCCTTCTTGTAGCTCTCAACAGTATAGCATGGATGCACCAAGCTTTCAGGCTCAATTCTTTCATGCCTAGCACATGCAACAACATGATGACATGGTATTCCAGACAACTCCCATCTTTTACAGTCACAACTGTTCATGTTGAGATCCACCAAGTATGTGTTGTTAAAGGATTTTACTTGGAAAACCCCTTTACCAGCTTCTTGGACCATACAATTAGCTGCCCACTCGACAAACTTGTCCAACTTCTTCTGGATCTTTGGACAAAGTCTCCCTGTCCACTTGTCTGACTCTCTTTGCTTGCTAACAATTCTGTTGGTTAACTTGATGTGCATGTTGTCCAATGCTGACACAACTGGTAGTTCTCTTGCCTCAAGTATGTAACTGCAATTAATTGGGAGTGGCAAACAAATAATTTAGTTGTACTGCAATGTGAATGATAGTTGCAGAAAATTTTGAATGTGAAGGAAGACAAGTGAGGAGCTAACCTGTTGAATACCTCTGACATGTTGTTAAGCAATATATCACACTTGGGGAATGGGTTAAAAAAGGCCTTTATCCATGTTCTCGGTGCCTGTTTCTCAACCCATTTGTATGCAGCCTCACTATGTGACTTTATCTGGTCCATATTCTTCTGATATGCAATGTCATTGGTGGATCTTGCTATCGACCAAAGATCATTCTTCAACTGCTCACCCTTATGCACTTTGTGGAAATTTTGGTATAGATGCCTAACACAAAATCTGTGTTCTGCATGTGGGAATACCTTCTGCACAGCATTTATTAGACCCTAGCAAGAAAACAAATTAAGTAAGAGCAATGTCTACATAAATGAAAGCAATGTCAAGAGAAATAACAAGTAGTTACCTTTTGCTTGTCACTCATGATTGTGTAGGATGATGAGTTGCATATATTAAGATCACCCTTCAAAGATGCCAAGAACCATTCCCAACTGCTAGTACACTCTACTTCACACAAACCGAAGGCTATGGGGAATATACAATCGTTTGGGTCAATGCCTACAGCTGTCAACATGGTCCCCTTGTACCTGGTCTTTATATGACAACCATCCAAAAAAATGATGGGTCTACAACCAGCAAGCCACCCTCTCTTACAAGCATCCAGTGACCAATAAAGAGTGGAGAAATGGTCTCTTGTCACTTTAGTTTTCTCATCGGTCAATTCCTTTGTGCAAAGGAAAAATGTACTGCCAGGGTTGCTTCTTCTAAGCTCTTGCCCATAATCCCACAACCACTTGTATTGGTCATCATCTTCACCCCTAATCTCACTAACCGCTGCCCTTCTTGCCCTTCCTAGCTTGCTTCTCTTTGGAATCATGTTGTACTCAACCTGCACTTTATCTTGAAATTTCTTCAGAGACATTTTCTCATTGTCTCTGAACTCGTCTTTGAATTTTCTAGTCAGAAAAGGTGCAGTCAACACCTTCAGATCCCAAGCCTTGGTGCATGTGTGTACTCCATTAAACTTCTTTATGATGATGCTATTTGTCCTGTTGTCCTTGCCTGCCTTAAATTGCCAAGAGCATCCTGGTTTGCACACTACAACTAATATAGTTGTGGTATTCCTTGTCTTCTTTAGCTTCACTCTGTTTCTAACACTGTAGGCACTTATTGCGAGTCTCAGTTCCTTCATGTCAGCAAAAACCATTCCAAGCCTGAAGGTGGGTGCATTCAAATCAGTAGCTGAGTTAAATGTTTTGAAATTGTACTTCAACTTCTCATTCTCTTCTTTGGATAGATCCAAGTGAGAGTCATCAAGTGCATCTTCTGGAAGTTCTGCTTCTATCTCAGGTATGAACTCCCTCTCTCTGTGATCATCCACATCCTTGTCCACATTCTCGTCAAACAAATCATCATCCCCCACATCTGGTTCGAAGTCACTGTCATGAAATTCCTCATCGGTTTCTTCTTCGATGCCTTCGTCTTGTTGGTCTGTATCATTGCTCAGAGATCCTTCCTCAATTTCTTCATCACCAACACCAGCACCCGAGGAACTACAACCTTCACCAAATGAAACAAACCTCCTAGTTCGCTTTTCTCTATTCTGTTTTGCACTGTTAGCAAATTCTGTGAAAATTACCTCTTCTGTAAAGCTAACATTTTGTTTCCCCTTGCTGTCTTTGATTGGAGTGATAACCTTGGGCAATTCAGGAACTCCATAATCCATGACATCATCTCCAGTAAGTGTTTGTAGTGTACCACCATGGTCAATAATGAGGAGCAAATTTTTGTGCTCAATTGTTGCACCAATCATTAACAGTATGTCAGCATCACATGTAATCTGCTTCAGACCGTCTGCTACTGACTTGCCAGGTTGACACCAATATATGTCATGCTTGGAAACACCTCTGTCATAGCTCAACTGCGTCAGGAAGTCATCAATCCACAGAATAGACCAAGTGTCACTATCACAATTGTCAAACCAATCCACTTCAAAGTCAAGATATGTCATATTGCTTCCACTACCACAAAAGAAACCCTTGTGGTGTATTTGGACAGTAAAAAGTCCATCAAAAGGCCCTACAAATTTAGTCAGCACATAAGTTCAGCTAACAGATAAATGCATATGCAGTTAACACAACAAGTAGAAAAACAGAGAAATGAATATGTATTTTCAATAAACAGATAAATGCATATTCAATTAAGAAAACAAATTTGTAAACTAAACCTATCTAAAATGATTGTTATCTGAAAGCTTAAACAGAAACTATTGCAAGAAAAATTTCATGTTACAATCAGGTTAACTACACACTGTAGAAAAAGTTCAGTTAACACAGTCCAAAAAATTCAGTTAAGTCGTTGTCCAAAAAATTCAGTTACATGCGTACATTCAGTTTGAATTAATCTCCCATATTACCTGCACACATTGTTAACCTTACGGGCAAAATATTTTCCCTAACCATAGGTTATTTTTTCAATCTTTGTTACCTGAAACTATCTACAATGCATGTGTCAAACATTCAGTTAACACACTGTCCAAAAAATTCAGTTACATGCGTACATTCAGTTTGAATTAATCTAGCATATTTCTTGCACACATTGCTAACCATATGGGCAAAAGATTGTCCCTAAACATCTCACGGTCCTATTTAACCACTGGAATTATTTCTCCGGGCGATCTTCAACAAAATCCTATGACAAAACTACCTACTTTATAAACCCGATATAAACCCTAAGGAAGAATCGGATCTTCACGGCCTCAATGCTCTTGTTGACCAAAGCTAATCATACCACAGTCCTTATAACTCGACAAATACATCATCTCCGCAACATGATTGAGTTGAACCTTTGCCCTAACCAAAACATGCCATGGGCAGGAGTGAGAGAGGGGTCGGAGAGGTGTTGGAAAGGGCGGAAAGTACTCACCATAGCGTGGTGCTTCCTCGCCGGGCAGCCGGCGCCGAGGATCCTCCGTCATTGCCTCGCCGATGGTGGTCGAGTGTCGCCAGCGCCGTCTCCGCCTCAAGTTGATCGGTGAAGGAAAGAAGAAGCGGAACAGAGGAGACGAATAGACCAGCGTATGCATATAGATCAGTTTTGAGGAGGGGGGTATCTGCAAACAATGCACGCTTCCAGCCACTGACAAGCGGGACTGCGCCACGCTGTCATGCCCAGCTGGCGTCGTACAAGGCCCGCATCTGGGTTTTGAACTGTACGTGCACCAAAACACAAGTTTATGCACCAGTTTTGTGTATTTTTCAACTTCAAGCACCAAAGTGGTCATCACATGCAACTTGTTGTACCACTGGCGTATTTGCCTCTTTTTAAAACAGGAACATTTTCTGAACATTGTCAAAATTCTAAAACAAAAAATTCAAACATTTTTTATAAAACAAGAAAAAAAATTAAAACTCCAGAACAATTTTGGAGAACTGCAAACAATTTTCAATTTATTTTTAAAAATGCGAACAGTTTTTTAATACAGGGACATTTTTTGAATTTATGAACAATATTTTAAAAACACGAACATTTTTTCAAAATTTGAACGATCTTTTTTAAAAAGAGGAACATTTTCTGAAAATTTTGAACAATTATCGAAAGTTGATCTTTGAACAAATAAACTTGAAAAATAAAAATTAACGTAAAAGGGAAAAAAATAAGAAAGAAAAAAAAACAGAAAAGCGAAAAAAACCCAAGAAGAAACAGGAAAACCGGTCAAAAAAGAAAAAAATAAACGGTTCAGGGAACCTTCTAACATTTTCCCTAAACCGGCTGGCTAGATTTTGTATAATGGGCCGGGCCATTGCTAGCGATGCGGAGCTTCCCCTGTGCGTTGCGTCGACATTTTGACGCAGCGAGCAGCGCATAGGGTTTTCCAAATAGAGGAGTTCACTTTTTTTTGGGAGCAACTAGTTAATGAGAGCTCCTTCGGGAGCCTCGCAATGATCAGCGCCACTTGCGCGCTCTTAGCCATTCGCCACGTGTCGCGCTCTGGATGCTCCCTCCGGATTTTATTTTTTTTATTTTTCCGCACGCGTTTTCGGCTTTTTAAACGGTTTTTTTCGACGTTTTGGTTTTCCCCCAGTCTTTCTTAGCTTTTTGATTAAAAAAAATTTGCACGAAAAAATGCGTTTTTTTCCTTTCGTGAAAATCATGGTTTTTTTCCGCGAGAGGCACGGTTGTGCTTTAGCGAGAATCACGGCCGTGCCTTTCGAAAACGAAAAAAATGCGTTTTCTGTGTTTTTTTTCTTTCGCGAGAGTCACGGTTTTGCTTCCACGAGAGGCACGATTGTGCTTTCGCGAGAGTCACGGCCGTGCCTCTCGGAAAGGAAAAAACAAAGCGCGTTTTCTGTTTTTTTTTCTTTCGCGAGAGTCACGGTTTTGCTTCCGTGAGAGGCACGGTTGTGCTTTCGCGAGATTCACGGCTGTGCCTCTCGGAAAGGGAAAAACAAAACGCGTTTCTGTCTTTTTTTCTTTCACGAGAGTCACGGTTTTGCTTCCGTGAGAGGCACGGTTGTGCTTTCGCGGGAGTCACGGCCATGCCTCTCCGAAAGGAAAAAAACGCAATTTCTGTTTTTTTTCTTTGGCGTGAGTCACGGTTTTGCTTCCGCGAGAGGCACGGTTGTGCTTTCGCGAGAGTCACGGCCGTGCCTTTTGAAAACGAAAAAAACGCGTTTTCTGTTTTTTTTCCTTCCACGAGAGTCGCGGTTTTGCTTCCATGAGAGGCACGGGTGTGATTTCGCGAGAAGCACGGGCGTGCCTCTTTCGGAAAGGAAAAAAAACGTGCTCCCGGTTTCGGTTTTGCCCGGTTTTTTCGTGAAAAAAAAAGCTCGTCAAAACCTATCAACATGGGATCTAGTTTTAAAGATCTCGACGCGAGGAATCCAATGGTGAAAACGGCTCGAGATTTGGACGCATGGTTTAAAAGATAAAACGTTTTGAATAAACGGATCTACGAAAAAAGCGAAAACTCCCAGGTTGCGACAAGTGGCGCGCTGCATGTGCGCCACTTGTCACGACCTGGGAGAGTGGAGTGTTCTTTGCAACGAGTACTCCTTAATTAGTGATTTCATTTTTTTTAAGACATAATAGGGGAGTGCACATGGCTACCCCTGGCAAAGTTTTTGATTCCCAGCCTACGTCTCTTTCGGAGAGCTGACGTGGCGTTGGATTTCCGGATTTCGTCCGCAAGAACGTTAACAGAACTCTTAAAAACAATGTCAGAAAACATTGTCTACGTCTATAGCTGCGTTGTCACGTACACGTTATATAGATATTAGCCCTAGTCTCACGGTTGCTGGCTGGGTTATAGCTGAGTTTGTTGGAAATTGGTTACTCTTTGGATGGTTGTGATACTATTTGTCAATCGATCCATAGAGATCGAGATATATATGCGTCCTCCATCTCGAAAAACTGTTCCACAAATCCCATCCCTGCCGAACTTCGATCATGGAGCGAAACATCATCGTCCTCCTATCCCTTCTTCTCTGCCTCCTCTCGTGCCATGTATCCGCAGCCGGCGCCACCGCCAAGCGGCGGCTCTCGTCGCCGCTGTCGCGTCCCCATCGTGTGATCACGGCGGAGGCGGCGCCGGCCACGACGGTGCCGGCGATGGTGCAGTATGAAACGCGGTACCACACACAGCGGCTGGACCACTTCAACGCGGCGCCGGCGAGCTACCGCACGTTCCCGCAGCGCTACCTGGTGAACGGCACGTACTGGGGCGGCAAGACGGCGCCGGTGTTCGTGTATGCCGGTAACGAAGGCAACATCGAGCTCTTCACCAACAACACCGGCTTCATGTGGGAGCTCGCGCCTCGCTTCCGCGCCATGCTCGTCTTCATCGAGGTAAATCCTACATCCGTCGACTTAGATGATCTTCTTGGGAGTATAAGATTGAGATGCTGTGTCCCGCTTGCATGATTCTTGATGTGTCTGCAATGCATGCAGCATCGATACTACGGGCGATCGGTACCGTTCGGGAGCGAGGAGGCAGCATTCAGGAACACGAGCACGGCGGGGTACCTGACGACGACGCAGGCTGTCGCCGACTTCGCCACGCTCGTCCAAAGCCTCAAGGCCAACCTCAGCGCACCGACCGCCCCCGTCGTCGTCTTTGGCGGCTCCTACGGCGGCAGTAAGTACTAATTGATCATCTCCATTCACCAAGTACCGTGCATGTGCATGTGCATGCATGACCCTAAAACCTCAAGGATATCTTAGTTTATTATTTTTTCAAACGGAAAGGATTTTAGTTTGTTACTTGACCGTTATTTTCGCAAAGACCCTTTTTTTTTCTTTAGTTGTTGTACCTCGATAATATTTGATCGCATCCATTAGGACAAAAAAAGTGGTTGCAGTGTCAATGATCGCCTCATGATTTATTTTATTTTTTTACAAAATTGCACATGCATTCGTGGCACTAAACTGTATGGATGGACAGTGCTGGCAGCGTGGATGAGGATGAAGTACCCGCACGTGGTCATTGGCGCCGTCGCGTCGTCGGCACCAATCCTCAGCTTCTACGGCATGGCCGACCCCTACGCCTTCTACGACATCATCTCCAACGATTTTAAGGTACGTGCCTTTGCATGATTATGACACCTGCAACTCATAAGTTCAGGATCGATATATTTACAGTTCTGACTCTGGTAGTGCCCATTTGGTATTTCGTTAGTAACATTATATATGTATGATCATCCTGCGTGCCTGTATTAGAGCGAGAGCAAGAATTGCCACGACGTACTCATGAACTCGTGGAAGGAGCTGGACAAGGCGCTGTCCAATGACGCCGGCCGGGCGCAGCTCAACAGTACGTTCAAAATGTGCCGGTACGTGTTGCATGCATGCTCTCCTAGAGACGATCATCATCGGTAGTTCCTTGGATCGATCGATTGATGAATCTATCTGTACATATAAATATACGCATGCATGCAGAGGTAGTACAGTGGAGGCGATACCGGACTTGCTCGACACCGCCATCGTCTACTCCGCCATGACGGACTACCCGACGGAGTCCGGCTTCCTCACCCACCTCCCGGCCTATCCCGTCAAAGAGGTTCGTAGTTATATATCTCTCTCTTCAACTTTTCATTGCGTACGTTTTGGATTGATTGGTATGGTCTTCCTCATTCAGATGTGCCGCGCGATCGACAACCCGAAGTCGGGCAAGGACACCTTCTCGAGGGTCAACGACGCCTTGATGGTCTACTACAACTACACCGGCAACACGCACTGCCTCGGCGACGCCACCGAGCATGACCCTTACGGCATGTTCGACGGCTGGGACTTTCAGGCGTGCACGGAGATGATCCTCATGAGCTACGGCGTCCGCAACGGCAGCGTTCTGCCGCCGGAGCCCTTCAACTTCACCAAGCTCCTCGACGGCTGCCGCGCCTCCACCGGCCTGCCGCCGCGGCCATACTGGATCCCCACAGAGTTCGGAGGATTCGTAAGTACTAATTGTTTTTTTGTTGCTGTTGTGAGAATAACAGCTTGTCTTGGGCTGGGTTCTCTTCAAATTGGGCTCAATAAAGGCAGATTTTGGGCTGAAAATACATGGGCCGGATTCAGTTACTACCTTTGTTTTTTCCTAAAAAAAACTACCTTTTTGTTTCAGGATATTGCAAATGTTTTGAAGAGATCAGCTAGCAACATCATCTTCTTCAACGGGCTCCGAGATCCATGGAGCAGTGGCGGGTAATTAAAATATTTAATATAAATGTGTAGAGATGAATTTCGGTAACTGAATTTATCATAGTTGCCCCATGTTAAAGCCTTGAGCATTTATATTTATTGGACATATTGTGCAGCGTACTGAAGGACATCTCAAGAAGCATCGTTGCACTGGTTGAGCCAAAAGGTTTGTCATCTTACTACAAACTAACTTAAGTCTTCATTTTCTCATGGAGTGAACTTAGTAGATTTTTTTTTTACTTTTATCCTTTATCTTCAAATTGTTTTATCTTCTGCTAAGGCTGTTGGAAATGTTGGTCAGGTTCACACCACGTAGACTTGAGATTCTCCAGCAAGGACGACCCTGATTGGCTTAAGCAGGTGCGGGAAAAGGAGACGAGAATCATAGGGCATTGGCTCAATCAATACTACAAAGATGAAGCCATAAAGTCCTAGGTGTATATGCATGCTTTGTGTAGGAAGGGAATTTATGTTGTGTTCTCCCCTTTTTGTTCATTCTATTTGTTTTAGGTTATTATTAAGAACACAAAGCAATAACAGATTTAGATCAGCTCTCCAAGCACATATACCCCAGCTTATATTGGAATAACAAGAGGAACTTACAAGTTGGTCACAATTCTGTGTATGCGTATGTCCCATGTGATGAGCTACACACCAAAGAGATTGAAGTTCCGGTAAGGTCTCTTTAAAAATATGATATGAATTTTTTATGACATGCTGGAGAACCAATTTGTGGTTGATGATTAGGAGGCAGTAGTACCCTCGACCGACCCACCAGGGATCAAACTCCAGGTTTGACGCTTTAGTGTCTTATAAAGGCGGGACATTCTTTCAGTCGGAACCGGCGTTTCCGTTGATAGCGATGTGTCTGTCATAACTTTATCAATCTTAGGACTCGCCGGCTCGGTTTTTCTGAGGTGCTCATAAGGATAGGTGTGCGTTCAACGAGATGAGTTTAATTCCACCTATTTTCAATTGAGCTTTTATTTGAACATATGCTAGCACCGCGGCTCATTGTTATGTGATGCAGGCGAGCCAGAGTAGACTTAGAAGTTTATGGCTAAACTACTTCCGTCCCTTCCTTGGTGATGTACTTTAGCATGATTGCAATCCTATGGTTTAATCAATAAAGCCCTTTGAGTCGCAAAAAAAAAGGTAAGGTATGGGTACATGCATTCATAGAGGTGCGTATATATATACTTGTTACTGAATATTGTGTTTCTCAAAAAAAAAAAAACTACAACATGGTGAAAAAAAATGCTACCTACAACCCACCAATGCTATGTGTTGCTCATTAGGAGCGAGTCAGAAGTGGGTCGAGGCCTAGGTAAGAGGCAATCTGGGAAGGTTTTCACCAGTTTTGGGAAGATTCCAATCGGTTTTTGTTTCTTTTCTCTGTTTATTTGTTGGTTTTCTGAACGTTTTCGTGTTCTGTTTTTCTGTTTTTGTTTTCCCTTTTTAATTTCTGCGCCTCTTTCTTTTTCGGTTTTTTATCAAATTGATAAAGTTCTTATCCATGAACATTTTTAGGATTCATGTATTTTTCTAATTTGTGATTTTAAATTTTTGAGCATTTTTTGAATTCCCTGACCATTTTATTAGATTTGTGAACAATTTTTCAAATTCGCAAACGCTTTTTAAAATCCTTGAATAATTTTTGAAATTTGTGAAATTTTCTAGAATTCCTGAAATTTTGTGAAAATTCATGAACTTTTTCTAAATTTGTTAGCAATTTTTGAAATCCATGAACTTTTTCGTGTTTGTGAGCTATTTTGGAATTCATGAACTGTTGTGAATTAATTTACATTTTTTATTTCTCAATAAATTTTAAAAATCAAGATCATTTATTGAATTTTGTTAATTTTTGAAAATACAAGAACATTTTTGAATTTGTGAATATTTTGGAGTTCAGGACAAATTTTTGAATTCATAAATAAATTCATGGACTTTCCAGATTCATGGGGTTTTTTTAATTCACGAATTTCTTTAAATTCATGAGAATTTTCAAAATTTTAAATTCATGAAGAAAGCAGAAGAAAAAGTTCAAATGCGTTTTAGGGGGAAAAGGCACAAAAAGTGAATGAAGGTGACTGCAACAGCTAGCAAGCGAGTGAGGTGCCCTAACGGGGCCGGCCCACCATGCTGGCGTTTGAACGAGTCTGTAAGCGATCGAGCCAACGGGGGCCATACCCTGTAGACGATCGCTGCATATATTTCGCTACCCGTTGGTAGAAAGTACTCCAACATAACATGCAAAAGATTTGTGCGTCACTGCATTGTAGAAATTTAACGGGCCAAGTTAAAAGACCGACGCCGGCAGAATGTCGCAAGAAGGCAACTAAACTGTGTCAATACAATAGGTGCGTAGTGGCAGTCTTCTTCCGTCATGCCACCAGAGCTTTCGGCAATATATTGTCACATGAAAGTACATTTATTATACCAAATGATGGACGACTACAGTTCCCAACCTTGGGTGTCGCCACAAAAGGTCTCTTCCGGAGCACCCGCCTTAAGGCATCGCATCTGAAAGGATCGATATGGTTGACTAGAGGGGGGGGGGGTTGAATAGACAACTAACAAATTTTTTCTTTTCTTGACCAAATTAAACTTAGCATCAAAATAGGTTGTCTAGATGTGCAACTAGGTGAGCAACCTATATGATGCAACAACAACAAGCACACAAGCAAGTAAGGAATACAACACAATAAAAGCTTGCACAAGTAAAGGTAAGAGATAACCAAGAGTTGAGCCGGTGGAGACGAGGATGTGTTACCGAAGTTCCTTCCCTTTGAGAGGAAGTACGTCTCCGTTGGAGCGGTGTGGAGGCACAATGCTCCCCAAGAAGCCACTAGGGCCACCGTATTCTCCTCACGCCCTCACACAATGCAAGATGCCGTGATTCCACTATTGGTGCCCTTGAAGGCGGCGACCGGACCTTTACAAACAAGGTTGGGGCTCTCTCCACAACCGAATTGGAGACTCCCAACGAAACCACGGAGCTTCACCACAATGGAATATGGCTCCGAGGTGACCTCAACCGTCTAGGGTGCTCAAACACCCAAGAGTAACAAGATCCGCAAGGGATTAGTGGGGGGAATCAAATTTATCTTGGTGGAAGTGTAGATCGGGGCCTTCTCAACCAATCCCTAGAAAATCAACAAGTTTGATTGGCTAGGGAGAGAGATCGGGCAAGAATGAGTTTTTGAAAGGCAATGGAGCTTGGGGGAAGAGGTCGACCCTAGGAAGAAGAAGACCCCCCCTTTATATAGGGGAACAAAATCCAACCGTTTTCTGCCCTGTGCCCACAGCTAAGCGGTACTACCACGCACAAGCCTAAATACACAGAGTGTATTTACGGTAGTGCCGCCGGAGCGGTACTACCGCCGACCCTAGCGGTACTACCGCCTAGGGTTTTTAGACCTGGAGGGGCAGCAGTAGTAGAGGGTTCCAGGGCGGCAGTACCGTGCGAAGCGGTACTACCGTTCTAGTGCTGCTCTACTACCGCTTAGAGCAAAGTGGGAACAAGAGCTTGCACCGAGGAAAACCCCGCAAGCGGTAGTGGAGATGATAGTATGAGTTGTAGTACCGCCGGAGCGGCAATACTGCTCTACTTCCGCCCTACTACCGTGAATTGCAGACCGACAATAGAACGTTGCACGCTCGGGGCAACCCTAAGCGGTAGTGCCACGGAAGTACCAGCGGTACTACCGCATAAGCAGTACTACCGTGGGCACTAGGGGTACTACCGCTGGCAAGATGCTGAAACACCACAGAAAACATGGAAAAGCTCCAAAGAAGGGAAAGGAGGCTGTGGGTGCATATGGGGTTGTGTACGTGTTGATTCCACCCATACCTTTTCAAAGCGGACCCCCTCTTAATAGTACGGCTTTCCTACGACTTAAGTCCACCGAAAAGAAACGTAGAGAACCGCCGTCTTCGATAGGCTCCGAGGGGCATCGAATCGTCTAGGCCTAGACATGAGATATCTGAAAATGCTCAATGCACATGATTAGTCTGCAAATGCATTGTCATCAATCTCCAAAACCACTTAGGAAGAAATATGCCCTTACAATCTCCCCCTTTTTGTTGGATTGATGACAATACGGGATTTGCACATAGAGATATATAATGAGCATAAGCAAACCCAAAATCTATAAAATATAGACAGGCTCCCCTAGATGTGTGCATTCTATAGATGTGCTTTGGACTGCACAACACACACTAGGATCAACACTCCTCCTATATTTTATAGACCAGGAAATCCTTGCAACAATATAAGAGACACTTAAGCAAGGAAACTAATAAGACAAATGAGCATAAACTCACGCACATATGGACATAATAAGGATAACCAAGGTAGCATATGTCTTACACCATATGATAGAGACTCACACCAAACCAAAGCAAACGAAGGAAAAGAGTTCACAAGCAGAAACACAGATGCAACAAGAACCAAGCTTGTGACTCAACAACACCCTACAGAAAGACAAATCCCCGATCCTAAACCTCTCCCCTTTGGATCGAGACACCAAAAGGGGAAAAGAGTGGCCTAACGCAACTCCTGGTGGCACTAGTCTCCTCCCATGGACTCGTCAGACTCCTCAGAATCAGACCCATCAGCAGACTCCTCCGCAGACTCGTCGGTCTCCTCCTCGTTCTCCTGATCCTGAGCTGGAGCTGATGTAGCAGCATTGGACTCATCTTAGTCCGTCCAGTGAGAGTGCGAAGAAATCCACTTGTCCTCCGGAGTGATACGATCCTCAGAGCCATCTGAACTGGAATCTCAAGCTTCCTCATAATAGCCTTCCTCTCCCGACGAACCTTCTTGGCATCCACATGTGCCAAGTACATCTTGTGCTGAACATTGGTCTGAAGGCAAAAGAGCTTCTTCACCTTGTGCTTGAGCTTAGCCGCCCAACCTGCCTAACCAGAGGAATGCTCCGTGCCGGGAGCAAGACCACCATCATCACCCTGATCCTCTCCAGAAGCAGAAGAAACTGCCACCTCAGGATGAGTAGTAGAGGCCCAAAGCTCCTTCTGACGCAAGTTGAGGACGTCATGAGAAGTCAAGGGTCCGGTCTCAAGAGGCACACCAGGGAAAGTGGAGCTCCAAGTAGTCTGAATCAACTTGAAGATGAAGGGAGCATAAATCGGTCAATGATCTCCATAGGCAGCATTCACTAGCTCCTTCCACATGACATGAGAGACATCCAAGACCGCATTCGTTCTCTCCTCAAAGTGGCATAACAGTTGTTGGGGAACGCATCATGCAATTTCAAAAATTTCCTACGATCACACAAGATCTATCTAGGAGATGCATAGCAATGAGAGGGGGAGAGTCTATCCACATACCCTCGTAGACCGAAAGCGGAAGCGTTAGGTTAACGCGGTTGATGTAGTCGAACGTCTTCACAATCCAACCGATCCAAGTACCGAACGTATGGCACCTCCGTGTTCAGCACACGTTCAACTCGATGACGTCCCTCGAACTCTTGATCCAGTAGAGGGTCGAGGGAGAGTTCCGTCAGCACGACGGCGTGGTGACGGTGATGGTGATGTGATCCGCGCAGGGCTTCACCTAAGCAGTACGACGCTATGACCGGAGGAGTAAACTGTGGAGGGGGGCACCGCACACGGCTAAGAGAATTCTTGGTGTGCCTTTGGGGTGCCCCCTGCCCAGTATATAAAGGAGGGGAGGAGGAGGCCGGCGGCCAGGAGGGGCGCTCCATGGGGGAGTCCTACTTGGACTCCTATTCCAAGTAGGATTCGCCCCCCCCTTTTTCCTTTCTCCGCCGGAGGGAAAAGGAAGGAGAGGGAGAGGGAGAGGGAGAGGGAAAGGGGGGCGCCGTCCCCTCCCTCTAGTCCAATTCGGACTGCCATGGGGGAGGGCGTGGCCACACCTTGCGGCCCTCCTCTCTGTCCACTAAGGCCCAATATTTCCCCCGGGGGGTTCCGGTAACCCCTCGGTACTCCGGTAAAATACCCGAATCACTCGGAACCATTCCAATGTCCGAATACTACCTTCCAATATATTAATATTTACCTCTCGACCATTTCGAGACTCCTCGTCATGTCCGTGATCTAATCCGGGACTCCGAACAAACTTCGGTCACCAAAACACACAACTCATAATACAAATCGTCATCGAATGTTAAGCGCGCGGACCCTACGGTCAATAACCTATAGCGGAACCTGGATGCTCATATTGGCTCCTACATATTCTATGAAGATCTTTATCGGTCAAACTGCATAACAACATACGTCATTCCCTTTGTCATCGGTACATTACTTGCCCGAGATTCGATCGTCGGTATCCTCATCCCTAGTTCAATCTCGTTACTGGCAAGTCTCTTTACACGTCCCGTAATGCATCATCCCATAACTAACTCATTAGTCACATTGCTTGCAAGGCTTATAGCGATGTGCATTACCGAGAGGGCCCAGAGATATCTCTCTGATACACGGAGTCACAAATCCTAATATTGATCTATGCCAACCCAACAAACACCTTCGGAGACACCTGTAGAGCATCTTTATAATCACCCAGTTACGTTGTGACGTTTGATAGCACACAAGGTGTTACTCGGTATTCGGGAGTTGCATAATCTCATAGTCAGAGGAATATGTATAAGTCATGAAGAAAGCACTAGCAATAAAACTAAACGATCATAGTGCTAAGCTAACGGATGGGTCTTGTCCATCACATCATTCTCTAATGATGTGATCCCGTTTATCAAATGACAACACATGTCTATGGTCAGGAAACTTAACCATCTTTGATTAATGAGCTAGTCAAGTAGAGGCATACTAGGGACACTCTGTTTTGTCTATGTATTCACACACGTACTAAGTTTCTGGCTAATATAATTCTAGCATGAATAATAAACATTTATCATGATATAAGGAAATATAAATAACAACTTTATTATTGCCTCCAGGGCATATTTCCTTCAGTCTCCCACTTGCACTAGAGTCAATAATCTAGATTACATAGTAATGATTCTAACACCTATGGAGTCTTGGTGCTGATCATGTTTTGCTCGTGGAAGAGGCTTAGTGAATGGGTCTGCAACATTCAGATCCGTATGTATCTTGAAATCTCTATGTCTCCCTCCTTGACTTGATCGCGGATGGAATTGAAGCGTCTCTTGATGTGGTTGGTTCTGTTGTGAAATCTGGATTCCTTCGCCAAGGCAATTGCTCCAGTATTGTCACAAAATATTTTCATTGGACCCGATGCACTAGGTATTACACCTAGATCGGATATGAACTCCTTCATCCAGACTCCTTCATTTGCTGCTTCCGAAGCAGCTATGTACTCCGCTTCACACGTAGATCCCGCCATGACGCTCTGCTTGGAACTGCACCAACAGACAGCTCCACCATTCAATATAAATATGTATCCGGTTTGCGACTTAGAGTCATCTGGATCAGTGTCAAAGCTTGCACCGACGTAACCATTTACGACAAGCTCTTTGTCACCGCCATAAACGAGAAACATATCCTTAGTCCTTTTCAGGTATTTCAGGATGTTCTTGACAGCTGTCCAGTGATCCACTCCTGGATTACTTTGGTACCTCCCTGCTAAACTTATAGCAAGGCACACATCAGGTCTGGTACACAACATTGCATACATGATAGAACCTATGGCTGAAGCATAGGGAACGACTTTCATTTTCTCTCTATCTTCTGTAGTGGTCGGGCATTGAGTCTGACTCAACTTCACGCCTTGTAACACAGGCAAGAACCCTTTCTTTGACTGATCCATTTTGAACTTCTTCAAAACTTTATCAAGGTATGTGCTTTGTGAAAGTCCAATTAAGCGTCTTGATCTATCTCTATAGATCTTGATGCCCAATATATAAGCAGCTTCACCGAGGTCTTTCATTGAAAAATTCTTATTCAAGTATCCTTTTATGCTATCCAGAAATTTTGTATCATTTCCAATCAACAATATGTCATCCACATATAATATTAGAAATGCTACAGAGCTCCCACTCACTTTCTTGTAAATACAGGCTTCTCCAGAAGTCTGTATAAAACCATATGCTTTGATCACACTATCAAAGCGTATATTCCAACTCGAGAGGCTTGCACCAGTCCATAAATGGATTGCTGGAGCTTGCACACTTTGTTAGCACCTTTAGGATCGACAAAACCTTCTGGTTGCATCATATACAACTCTTTTTTAAGATATCCATTAAGGAATGCAGTTTTGACATCCATTTGCCAAATTTCATAATAAAAAATGCGGCAATTGCTAACATGATTCGGACACACTTAAGCATCGCTACGGGTGAGAAGGTCTCATCGTAGTCAACTCATTGAACTTGTCGAAAACCTTTCACAACAAGTTGAGCTTTGTAGATAGTAACATTACCGTCAGCATCAGTCTTCTTCTTGAAGATCCATTTATTCTCTACGACTTGCTGATCATCGGGCAAGTCAACCAATGTCCACACCTTGTTCTCATACATGGATCCCATCTCAAATTTCATGGCCTCAAGCCATTTCGCAGAATCTGGGCTCATCATCGCTTCCTCATAGTTCGTAGGTTCGTCATGGTCTAGTAACATGACTTCCAGAATAGGATTACCGTACCACTCTGGTGCGGACCATACTCTGGTTGACCTACGAGGTTTGGTAGTAACTTGATCTGAAGTTTCATGATCACCATCATTAGCTTCCTCACTAATTGGTGTAGGAATCAATGGAACTGATTTCTGTGATGAACTACTTTCCAATTCGGGAGAAGGTACAATTACCTCATCAAGTTCTACTTTCCTCCCACTCACTTCTTCGAGAGAAACTCCTTCTCTAGAAAGGATCCATTCTTAGCAACGAATATCTTGCCTTTGGATCTGTGATAGAAGGTGTACCCAATAGTTTCCTTTGGGTATCCTACAAAGATGCATTTCTCCGATTTGGGTTTGAGCTTATCAAGTTGAAGCTTTTTCACATAAGCATCGCAGCCCCAAACTTTAAGAAACGTCAACTTAGGTTTCTTACTAAACCATAGTTCATATGGTGTCATCTCAACAGATTTAGATGGTGCCCTATTTAACGTGAATGCAGCCGTCTCTAAAGCATAACCCCAAAATGATAGCGGTAAATCGGTAAGAAACATCATACATCGCACCATATCTAATAAAGTACGGTTACGACGTTCGGACACACCATTACGCTGTGGTGCTCCAGGTGGCATGAGTTGCAAAACTATTCCACATTGTTTTAAATGAAGACCAAACTCATAACTCAAATATTCACCTCCACGATCAGATCGTAGAAACTTTTTTCTTGTTACGATGATTTTCCACTTCACTCTGAAATTCCTTGAACTTTTCAAATGTTTCAGACTTATGTTTCATTAAGTAGATATACCCATATCTGCTCAAATCATCTGTGAAGGATAGAAAATAACGATACCCGCCGCGAGCCTCAACACTCATCGGACCGCATACATCAGTATGTATTATTTCCAATAAGTCAGTTGCTCGCTCCATTGTTCCGGAGAACGGAGTCTTAGTCATCTTGCCCATGAGGCATGGTTTGCAAGCATCAAGTGATTCCAAAAGCCCATCAGCATGGAGTTTCTTCATGCGTTTTACACCAATATGACCTAAACCGCAGTGCCACAAATAAGTTGCACTCTCATTATTAACTTTGCATCTTTTGGCTTCAATATTATGAATATGTCTATCACTACAATCGAGATCAACAAAAATAGACCAGTTATCAAGGGTGCAAGACCATAAAAGATATTACTCATATAAATAGAACAATCATTATTTTCTGATTTAAATGAATAACCATCTCGCATCGAACAAGATCTAGATATAATGTTCATGCTCAACGCTGGCACCAAATAACAATTATTTAGGTCTAAAACTAATCCCGAAGGTAGATGTAGAGGTAGCGTGCCGACGGTGATCGCATCGACTTTGGAGCCATTTCCCATGCGCATCGTCACCTCGTCCTTAGCCAATCTTCGTTTAATCCGTAGCCCCTATTTCGAGTTGCAAATATGAGCAACAGAACCAGTATCAAATACCCAGGCGCTACTACGAGCATTAGTAAGGTACGCATCAATAACATGTATATCAAATATACCTTTCACTTTGCCATCCTTCTTATCCGCCAAATACTTGGGGTAGTTCCGCTTCCAGTGACCAGTCCCTTTGCAGTAGAAGCACTTAGTTTCAGGCTTAGGTCCAGACTTGGGCTTCTTCCCTTGAGCAGCAACTTGCTTGCTATTCTTCTTGAAGTTCCCCTTCTTCCCTTTACCATTTTTCTTGAAACTGGTGGTCTTGTTAACCATCAACACTTGATGCTCCTTCTTGATTTCTACCTCCACAGCCTTTAGCATCGCGAAGAGCTCGGGAATTGTCTTTTCCATCCCTTGCATATTATAGTTCATCACGAAGCCTTTATAGCTTGGTAACAGTGATTGAAGAACTCTGTCAATGACACTATCATCAGGAAGATTAACTCCCAGCTGATTCAGGTGCTTATTGGACCCAGACATTCTGAGTATGTGTTCATTGACAGAACTATTCTCCTTCATCTTGCAGCTATAGAACTTGTTGGAGACTTCATATCTCTCAACTCGGGCATTTGCTTGAAATATTAACTTCGACTCATGGAACATCTCATATGCTCCATGACATTCAAAACGTCTTTGAAGTCCCGATTCTAAGCTGTAAAGCATGGCACACTGAACTATCGAGTAGTCATCAGCTTTGCTCTGCCAGACGTTCATAACGTCCGCAGTTGCTCCTGCAGCGGGCCTTGCACCTAGCTAGCGGTGCTTCTAGGACGTAATTCTTCTGTGCAGCAATGAGTATAATCCTCAAGTTACGGACCCAGTCCGTGTAGTTGCTATCATCATCTTTCAACTTACCTTTCTCTAGGAACTCATTAAAATTCAAGGGAACGGTAGCACGGGCCATTGATCTACGACAACATAGACATGCAAAAACTATCAGGTACTAAGTTCATGAGAAATTAAAGTTCAATTAATCATATTACTTAAGAACTCCCACTTAGATAGACATCCCTCTAGTCATCTAAATGATCATGTGATGCATATCAACTAAACCATGTCCGATCATCACGTGAGATGGAGTAGTTTTCAATGGTGAACATCTCTATGTTGATCATATCTACTATATGATTCACGTTCGACCTTTCGGTCTCAGTGTTCTGAGGCCATATCTGCATATGCTAGGCTCGTCAAGTTTAACTCGAGTATTCTGCACGTGCAAAACTGGCTTGCACCCGTTGTATGTGAACGTAGAGCTTATCACACCCGGTCATCATGTGGTGTCTCGGCATGACGAACTGTAGCAACGGTGCATACTCAGGGAGAACACTTATACCTTGAAATTTAGTGAGGGATCATCTTATAATGCTACCATCGTACTAAGAAAAATAAGATGCATAAAAGATAAACATCACAGACAATCAAAATATGTGCCATGATATGGCCATCATCATCTTGTGCCTTTGATCTCCATCTCCAAAGCACCGTCATGATCTCCATCATCACCGGCTTGACACCTTGATCTCCACCGTAGCCACTCGCCAACTATTGCTTCTACGACTATTGCTACCGCTTAGTGATAAAGTAAAGCAATTACATGGCGATTGCATTTCATACAATAAAGCGACAACCATAAGGCTCCTGCCAGTTGCCGATAACTTTTACAAAACATGATCATCTCATACTACAATCTATATATCATCACGTCTTGACCATATCACATCACAACATGCCCTGCAAAAACAAGTGAGACATCCTCTACTTTGTTGTTGCAAGTTTTATGTGGCTGCTACGGGCTTCTAGCAAGAACCGTTCTTACCTACTCATCATAACCACACAAAAAATTCGTCAAGTGTGTTGTTTTAACCTTCAACAAGGACCGGCCATAGTCAAACTCGATTCAACTAAACTTGGAGAAACAGACACCTGCCAGCCACCTGTGTGCAAAGGACGTCGGTAGAACCAGTCTCATGAACGCGGTCATGTAATGTCCGCCCAGGCCGCTTCATCCAACAATACTGCTGAATCAAAGTAAGACGTTGGTGGTAAGCGGTATGACTATTATTGCCCACAACTCTTTTTGTTCTACTCGTGCATATCATCTACGCATAGACCTGGCTCGCATGCCACTGTTGGGTAACGCAGCATACAATTTCAAAAATTTCCTACGATCACACAAGATCTATCTAGGAGATGCATAGCAATGAGAGGGGGAGAGTGTGTCCATGTACCCTCGCAGACCGAAAGCAGAAGCGTTAGGTTAACGCGGTTGATGTAGTCGAACGTCTTCACGATCCAACTGATCCAAGTACCGAACGTACGGCACCTCCGTGTTCAGCACACGTTCAGCTCGATGACGTTCCTCGAACTCTTGATCCAGTAGAGGGTCGAGGGAGAGTTCCGTCAGCACGACGGCGTGGTGACAGTGATGGTGATGTGATCCACGCAGGGCTTCACCTAAGCACTAGGACGCTATGACCGGAGGAGTAAACTGTGGAGGGGGTCACCACACACGGCTAAGAGAATTCTTGGTGTGCCTTTGGGGTGCCCCCCGCTCCCGTATATAAAGGAGGGGAGGAGAAGGCCGGCGGCCAGGAGGGGCGCACCATGGGGGAGTCCTACTTGGACTCCTAGTCCAAGTAGGATTCGCCCCCCCTTTTTCCTTTCTCCACCGGAGGGAAAAGGAAGGAGAGGGAGAGGGAGAGGGAAAGGGGGGCGCCGCCCCCTCCCCCTTGTCCAATTCAGACTGCCATGGGGGGGGCACCCCTTGCGGCCCTCCTCTCTCTCCACCAAGGACCAATAAGGCCCAATATTTCCCCCGGGGGGTTCCGGTAACCCCTCGGTACTCCGGTAAATACCCGAATCACTCGGAACCATTCCGATGTCCGAATACTACCTTCCAATATATGAATCTTTACCTCTCGACCATTTCGAGACTCCTCGTCATGTCCGTGATCTCATCCGGGACTCTAAACAAACTTTGGTCACCAAAACACACAACTCATAATACTAATCGTCATCGAACGTTAAGCGTGCGGACCCTACAGGTTCGAGAACTATGTAGACATGACCGAGACACATCTCCGGTCAATAACCAATAGCGGAACCTGGATGCTCATATTAGCTCCTACATATTCTATGAAGATCTTTATCGGTCAAACCGCATAACAACATACGTCATTCCCATTGTCATCGGTATATTACTTGCCCGAGATTCGATGGTCGGTATCCTCATACCTAGTTCAATCTCGTTACCGGAACGTCTCTTTACTCGTTCTGTAATGCATCATCCCGTAACTAACTCATTAGTCACATTGCTTGCAAGGCTTATAGTGATCTGCACTACCGAGAGGGCCCAGATATACCTCTCCGATACACGGAGTGACAAATCCTAATCTTGATCTATGCCAACCCAACAAACACCTTCGGAGACACCTGTAGAGCATCTTTATAATCACCCAGTTATGTTGTGACGTTTGATAGCACACAAGGTGTTCCTCCGGTATTCGGGAGTTGCATAATCTCATAGTCAGAGGAATATGTATCAATCATGAAGAAAGCAATAGCAATAAAACTAAACGATAATAATGCTAAGCTAACGGATGGGTCTTGTCCATCACATCATTCTCTAATGATGTGATCCCGTTTATCAAATGAAACACATGTCTATGGTCAGGAAACGTAACCATCTTTGATTAAAGAGCTAGTCAAGTAGAGGCATACTAGGGACACTCTGTTTTGTCTAAGTATTCTCACATGTACTAAGTTTCCGGTTAATACAGTTCTAGCATGAATAATAAACATTTGTCATGATATAAGGAAATATAAACAACAACTTTATTATTGCCTCTAGGGCATATTTCCTCCAACAGTAGCATATCCACAAGGTGCCCATGCACCATGTCCAAGTTGCCAATACGAGGAAAGAGAATGTGCCGGAAAATGCGATGCATAATGTCAAAGAATGGCTTCAACTCCTTCTGGACTCCTTTCTCTATCTTAGTGATGATCATATGAGGCTTCAACTCATCCTTGTGAGTAGCCCCCCCTCATGGTGAGGACGAAGGCCAAGAGGCTTCCTCGGCCCCTTGTCAGGATATCCCATAAGATCCATAAAAGCACCCAAGTGGTGCGCAACTGCCTGCCATTAGTCATCCAGATCAATGTGTGCCCGATGTTTGTGCCATACCATATGGTTGCAAAGAACTGTGCAACCAACTCTGCATCGAAATCATAGTTGAAGGTCATGAGGGGCACGATGTTGAGCTGTTCACAGAGGGCACGAGCTTCTCCAAAGTATGCCTGGTACTTCTCCATGTGTGCCAGGTTGATTAACTTGGTCTTCACAAACAGGTTCTTCCTTTCCTTGAGCCGATCAAAGTACACAAGTGATTGGTCCTTGTTCCAGAACGGTGAGCCAACAAGAGAGGGATCCTGAGGAAGGAGGTAGGGGTTTTGCTCACAGTATTGTCAATACTCATTTGCTCCAATTCAGCAGCCGTCTTGACCGGTTCCTTCTTCTTGCGAGTAGTTGACTTGATATTGGATTTGCCCTTGTTCCTGGTAGACTGACGATGAGCAGGCGGCGGTGTGGGGGCAACCTCTTCTTCATCTTCGGAATACACAATTCTGGCATGATAGGTGCGCCCACGCTTGGATGGGGGATTCTCATTCTTGCGACGAACCTTCGAGCTACTACCACCTGAAGAGACACAAAACCGCAAGGGCAAACATGAATACAAACTATGCATAAGCCACGGAGAAACAAAAAGTGAGAGCGGAAGGATTAGGCGAGCATTCTGGAATTGGGGGCCTCGAGCGGTAGTATCGCGAAACTGGGGCGGTAGTACTGCTGTACTGGAGCGGTAGTACTGCTCTAGGAACGGACGCACAAAATCCCTAGACCGGGTAGTACCGGAGGTCAAAAATTCAAAAATGCTCAACTAAAACTTCAGTCCTCCTATCTAGCAGTCATTCAACGTCCTACTCAAGCCCCGATTTAGCCAAAAATCAAGAAACCAACATGCAGTGCCCTAGAAACCTAGATTCAAAGGATAGAACCATAGGAGCAAGGAATGGGGCACTACCGGGTTCCATGGCGAGAGGAGGTGGTGGGGAAGGATTCCACCAGACGGAATCGTTGAAGACGACACGGAATCGGCCAGCCGGAGCGGCGCCTGGGGCTGTTCTTCGTCGCCTGAGAGAGAGTGTGTAGGATCGAAAGTATGTCTAGAGGGGGTGATTAGACAACTTGACCAAATAAAAATCTAGCCTTTTCCCAATTTTAAGTCTTGGCAGATTTTAGCAAGATAACACAAGTCAAGCAATCA
Organism: Triticum aestivum; assembly: GCF_018294505.1. Taxonomy (NCBI): domain Eukaryota; kingdom Viridiplantae; phylum Streptophyta; class Magnoliopsida; order Poales; family Poaceae; genus Triticum; species Triticum aestivum. Next base: position 95,875,937 of record NC_057805.1, read on the forward strand.
ACCTACACATGCAATTCTAAGAGTATAGCAGCGGAGTGTAAATTATTGCATATGAAGGTAGAGGGGGGAGTTAGGAGGGAGCAAATGCATTGTAGACACGAAGATTTTTCCCGTGGTTCCGATAGGCGGTGCTATCGTACATCCACGTTGATGGAGACTTGTAACGCCCCGAGTCCGACGCTCCAGATGCGTTCCATGTTTTGCGTGTCAGCTCTGTTATTTATTTGTTTGTTGCTTTCATCATAGCATCATCCGCATTGCATCGTTGCCGTCTTTGTTTTTAAAACTTGCATCCGCTCATAGTTGCCGCGTCCCCCTTGCTATCGTTGACTGTTTCGAGACCAACCACCTTGCAACGTTGATCCTCGTTTTCTCTCTTGTCTTCTCCGGGGCCTTTTGTCAGACACTTTGTCTTTGTCGACCCCTCTCAGACCACCCCTCGCGCGCGTCCGAAAATTGTCCCGAACCCGACCCGGGTTGTTGTTACCATTGGATTCGGATCATCCCCAAACATCTATAAAACATCACCGTTTTCTTCATTGGACTTCCTAAACTATATTTTCTCAGCCGTCCAATTTTAATCAGATGTACCCCTTTCTTTGGACCCCTAATCTAAATATGGACAAACCCTAACTTCTAGGGAGATGTCCCATCCATCCTCCTGCCCGCCGCCACTCTCTACCAAATCCCCCTCGGGATCCATCGAGCCAACCAGCCACCACCGATCCTCTTCCTTGGATCCATCTCCTCTCGATCCACCTCGGGATCCCCTTCTCCTTGTTCCTCCACCCACCAACAGGACCCCGAGCACCCAATCCACCCCTCGCCGAGTCTCCGAGCAGCAGCTGCCTCCCCGTGCGCGTCTCCTGCATCTTCGTCCTTCAGCCGCTGCCCGCCGAAACAGCAGCAACCAGCACCAACCCCCGCGGCCACCTCTGCTTCTCGTACGCAATAGCAGCCGGGAGCTCCCGTATCGTCAACCGCCTGCCTGACCATTCCTCTCTCTCGTTTTTCTCTCACAGGAACCATGGTGCCGTCGCAAGTCCCCTGCCTCCTCCAGCGCCGCCGCACCTTGGAGCAGTCACTGTGGCGCCGCCCCCCTCCGACCCCGTGCAAATCCGAAGCCCTAGCACCGGGGCCCGCTATCTCCGTCGCTCTCTGGCCTCCCTGCCTGCAAGTGCCGCCACCCCCTCGTCGTCAGCTGCAGGAGCAGCGCGGCCTCTCCTTCTGTTCGAGCAAGGGAGACGAGGCGACTGCCTCAGCCACTGCCCTGATCCGGTCTCTCCGCCTTGGGTCCGGCCGGACCCCCCTTGACTTCGCCGTCTCCCGCAAGTTCCAGGGCGCCGCTGCTCTGCCTCGTCCTCGCCGGAGTCCCAGCCGCGCCTGCTGCCTCCCTTGCTTCGCGTCGAACCGCTCCAGCCCGCTCGCGTTGACCAAGTCCAGCGCCCACCTCGGCCTTCCCTCCAGCCGGCCTGCATGCGCCCCTCTTAGGCCTCCTCCATCGACCGGGCCTCAGCCCATGGTGAGCAGCGCCCAGTGCCCGCTCCTGTGCACCAGTGGGCCAGCCAGTTTAGGCCCGCAGTGTTTTTTTTATCCGCTGCTGCAAATTTCGTAATTATCCAGAGACTGCCAGTTTTACAAAAAAAACCTTGCACTTCATGCATATAATAACTTCACAACCGTGCATCGGATTAAAATAATTTATACATGTAAAATGCTCAGAAATTTGCGTAGTTTAATAATATGTCACTCTCATCCATGTTTAAATTTTTTAAAATGCTGTTTGTTTAAATTTGCTTAAATGCCATGTTAAAATGATTTAATTCATAACTAATTAACCGTAACTCGGATTTAAATAAACTATATATGTAACTTGCTTGGAAAAATTCATAGATTAACTTGGTGCACTTCATTTTGCTGTTTAACAACATTAAAATATGTTTTAGGGCAGAACAGTACCAAATCTAAGTTATGGACATGAGGATTTTTCGGAAATTGTTGTTTGTTGTTCCGGCCTCATTTAAATTGCCTAAAATAGGTAGTTTCCATATGCTTCACCTCTTGCCATGGTTAATAACATTTAATATTGTTGGGTACATAAACGAGAGAGAACTAAATAATTAAATGTGGTGTTTCATCAATATGCAACTCGTTGCATACTGAGCTCCACTTAATTTGTAGTGTTGTTTGTTGCACTTTGCCATGCCATGCCTCATTAAATCGGACATGCATCATATTTGTTTTTGCATCATGCCATGTGTATGTGGTGGTTGTTCACTATGTTGTTTGTTTCTTTCCGGGTTGCTTCTCTCATTAGCTTCGGTTTCGTTCCGGAGTTGTGAGGATTCGTTCGACTACATTCGTTTGTCTTCTTCATGGACTCGCTCTTCTTCCTAGCGGGATCTCAGGCAAGATGACCATACCCTCGAAATCACTTCTATCTTTGCTTTGCTAGTTGTTCGTTCTATTGCCATGCTGCGCTACCTACCACTTGCTATATCATGCCTCCCATATTTGGCATGTCAAGCCTCTAACCATCCTTTTCCTAGCAAACCGTTGTTTGGCTAAGTTACCGCTTTTGCTCAGCCCCTCTTATAGCGTTGCTAGTTGCATGTGAAGATGAAGTTTGTTCTATGTTGGAACATGGATATTTTGGAATATCACAATATCTCTTATTTAATTAATGCATCTATATATATGGTAAAGGGTGGAAGGCTCGGCCTTATGCCTGGTGTTTTGTTCCACTCTTGCCGCCCTAGTTTCCGTCATACCGGTGTTATGTTCCTTGATTTTGCGTTCCTAACGCGGTTGGGTGATTTATGGGACCCCCTTGACAGTTCGCTTTGAATAAAACTCCTCCAGCAAGGCCCAACCTTGGTTTTACCATTTGCCTACCTAAGCCTTTTTCCCTTGGGTTCTGCAGACTCAAGGGTCATCTTATTTTAACCCCGGGCCAGTGTTCCTCTAAGTGCTGGTCCAAACTAGAGCCACTTGCAGCGCCACTTTGGGGAAACTCGAGGATTGGTTTTAGTTGTACGTGGTGTTCATCCGGTGTGCCCTGAGAACGAGATATGTGCAGCTCCTATCGGGATTTGTCGGCACATTTGGGCGGCTTTGCTGGTCTTGTTTTACCATTGTCGAAATGTCTTGTAACCGGGATTCCGAGACTCATCGGGTCTTCCCGGGAGAAGGAATATCCTTCGTTGACTGTGAGAGCTTATAATGGGCTAAGTTGGGACACCCCTGCAGGGTATTATCTTTCGAAAGCCGTGCCCGCGGTTATGAGGCAGATGGGAATTTGTTAATGTCCGGTTGTAGAGAACTTGTCACTTGACCCAATTAAAATACATCAACTGCGTGTGTAGCCGTGATGGTCTCTTCTCGGCGGAGTCCGGGAAGTGAACACGGTTTGAGTTATGCATGACGTAAGTAGGAGTTCAGGATCACTTCTTGGTCATTGCTAGATGACGACCGTTCCGTTGCTTCTCTTCTCGCTCTCATCTGCGTTTGTTAGCCACCATATATGCTTAGAGCCTGCTGCAGCTCCACCTCATTACACCATCCTTTCCTATAAGCTTAAATAGTCTTGATCTAGCGGGTGTGAGATTGCTGAGTCCTCGTGACTCACAGATTCTACCAAAACAGTTGCAGGTGCCGACGATGCCAGTGCAGATGATGGGATCGATCTCAAGTGGGAGTTCGATGAGGAACGTGGTCGTTACTATGTGTCTTTTCCTGATGATCAGTAGTGGAGCCCAGTTGGGTTGATCGGGGATCTAGCATTTGGGGTTATCTTATTTTCATTTGGATCTTGACCGTAGTCGGTCTATGTGTGTATTTTGGATGATGTATGGATTATATTCATGTATTGTGTGAAGTGGCGATTGTAAGCCAACTCTTTATCCCATTCTTGTTCATTACATGGGATTGTGTGAAGATGACCCTTCTTGCGACAAAACCACAATGCGGTTATGCCTCTAAGTCGTGCCTCGACACGTGGGAGATATAGCCGCATCGTGGGCGTTACAAGACTTCAACCCACGAAGGGTAACGGTTGCGCGAGTCCACGGAGGGCTCCACCCACGAAGGGTCCACGAAGAAGCAACCTTGTCTATCCCACCATGGTCATCACCCACGGACTTGCCTCACTAGGGTAGATCTTCACGAAGTAGGCGATCTCCTTGCCCGTACAAACTCCTTGGTTCAACCCCACAATCTTGACGAAGGCTCCCAAGTGACACCTAACCAATCTAGGAGACACCACTCTCCAAAAGGTAATAGATGGTGTGTTGATGATGAACTCCTTGCTCTTGTGCTTCAAATGATAGTCTCCCCAACACTCAACTCTCTCTCACAGATTTGGATTTGGTGGAAAGATGATTTGAGTGGAAAGCAACTTGGGGAAGGCTAGAGATCAAGATTCTTATGGTTGGATTGGAATATCTTGGTCTCAACACATGAGTAGGTGGTTCTCTCTCAGAAAATGAATGGTAGAAGTGTAGGCACGTCCTGATAGCTCTCTCCATGAATGAAGAGTGGGTGGAGGGGTATATATAGCCTCCACACAAAATCTAACTGTTACGCTCAATTTACCAAACTCGGTGGGACTGAATCATGAAACTCGGCCCGACCGATTCAGTTCAAAATGTGAACATTAGGGTTTTCGGTGGGACCGACATGTCAACTCGGTGGGACTGATTTCATTAGGGTTAGGGCATAACGTAATCTCGCTGAGACCGATCACACAAATTCGGTAGGACCGATTTCTGTAATAGGCAAACAAAGAGTTTGTCAGGCAAACTCGGTGGGACTGATCGCTCATTTCGGTGAGACCGAAACATTACGAAAAGGAGACAGAGAGTTTGCATTGCGAACTCGGTGGGACTGATCGCTCATCTCGGTTGGACCGAATCGTTACGAAGGGAAACAGAGAGTTTGCAATCCCATCTCGTGAGACCAAGATCCCTATCGGTGAGACCGAATTGATTAGGGTTTCTGGCAGTGGCTATGTCAAATGAACTCGGTGGCGCCGGATAGATCAAATCGGTGGGGCCGAGTTTGACTTTTGGTATGGGGCATATGTGGATATGAGAAAGTGGTTGAGGGGATTTGGAGCATATCACTAAGCATTTTGAGCAAGCAAGCCATTAAGCAACACCTCATCCCCTTTTAATAGTATTGGCTTTTCCTATGGACTCAATGTGATCTTGGATCACTAAAATGAAAAGGCAGAGTCTTGAGCTTGAGCCAATATGTGTCCTTAGCATTTTGAGGGGTCCACATTCCTAGTCCATGCCATGCCAATCATTGAACTTTCTGAAATGATCACCTTGAAAGAGCATTAGTTCAATGAGCTATATTTGTTAGGAATTACCAAAACCACCCAGGGATAGTTGCACTTTCAATCTCCCCCTTTTTGGTAATTGATGACAACATATAGATAAAAGCTTCGACAAATGATAATAAGATTGAAATACATCATCGCTTTGAGAATTATGTGATACGCAAGAGCTCCCACTAAATTTGTGCATTATTTAAAATTTGCTTTTGAATGCAAATGCACAATTGATTAGGATCATGGGTTGCTCTTCCATGTCACATACATCTTGGTGGAGCGCTCAAAATGATAGAGAGTAAAATATGCACTCATCACCAAGGCAAAGTGAATGATCATATATAAGGGATAAGAGATAACATCATTCAAGCACAAGCATTAATGCAGGATATGATCAAACACATTATCATACAAGTATCTCACACACATAAACATAGAGTATCAAGCAAGCACACAAATAAGTATCAACCAAATAGCAAAGAAGGCAAAAAGAAGCAAGCTATCCCTCTCGAAGCCTATAATCTATACATTTTCTCCCTCTTCGGCAACAAGTTACCAAAAAGCTCGAAAATGCATAGCGCTATGCGTCTCTCTAGGCTTGATCTTCGGGAGGTGGCGTTGAGAGGACTCCAAGGAAGAATGCATCTGTTGAAGTTGTTGGAGTTGGTGGAGTGGCAACTGGAGGTGCTACTGATGCGGTGGCTGCAGGTGCTGATGTAGTTGCTCTTGTGTCAGTCACTGGTACTGCAGCAGATCTTTGTCCTCTTGGCACTCTTTGAAAGGCATCTGTGGTAGCCTGCCCTTTCCTCTCCTCAGCTTCTTCCTGGAGCTGCTCAACTGCTGTCTGCATCTTTGATGACCCACAAGTATAGGGGATCAATTGTAGCTCTTTTTGATAAGTAAGAGTGTTGAACCCAACGAGGAGCAGAAGGAAATGACAGTGGTTTTCAGTAAGGTATTGTCTGCAAGTGCTGAAATTGCAAGTAGCGAGTAGTTTGATAGCAAGATAATTTGTAATGAGCAAGTAACGATAATAGTAACAAGTATGCAGCAAGGTAGCCCAATCCTTTTGAGGCAAAGGACAGGCCAAAACGGTCTCTTATGATAAGCAAAGCATTCTTGAGGGTACACGAGAATTTCATCTAGTCACTTTCATCATGTTGGTTCGATTTGTGTTCGCTGCTTTGATAATTTGATATGTGGGTGGACCGGTGCTTAGGTGCTGTTCTTACTTGAACAAACCTCCTACTTATGATTAACCCTCCCGCAAGCATCCGCAACTACGAAAAAAGTATTAAGAATAATTCTAACCATAGCATTAAACTTTTGGATCCAATCGGTCCCTTACGAAATAGCGCATAAACTGGGGTTTAAGCTTCTGTCACTCTCGCAACCCACCATCTAATTGCTACTCCACAATGCATTCCCTTAGGCCCAAATATGGTGAAGTGTCATGTAGTCGACGTTCACATGACACCACTAAGGGAATAACAACATACATACTATCAAAATATCGAACACATTCAAGTTCACATGATTAGTTGCAACACGATTCCTCCCGTGACCTCAAGAACAAAAGTAACTACTCACAAATGATAAGCATGTTCATGATCATAGGAGTATTAAATAGCATAATGGATCTGAACATATAATCTTCCACCAAATAAACCATATAGTAATCAACTACAAGATGTAATCAACACTACTAGTCACCCACAAGCACCAATCTATAGTTCCGGTAACAAGATTGAATACAAGAGATGAACTATGGTTTGAGATGAGATGGTGCTGTTGAAGATATTGATGGAAATTGCCCTCCCCAAGATGGGAGAGTTGTTGGTGATGATGATGACGATGATTTCCTCCTTTGGGAGGGAAGTTCCCCCGGCGGAATCGCTCCGCGGGAGGGCAAAAGTGCTCCCGCCCAAGTTCCGCCTTGAAGCGGTGGCGCTCCGTCCTGGAAGCCTTCTCTTTATTTTTTCTAGGTCTAAATGACTTATATATACCAAAATATGGGCACCGGAGGTGGGCCGAGGAGGCCACAACCCACCAATGCATGCCTGGGGGGGGGGGGGCTGGCGCGCCCAGGTGGGTTGTGCCCACCTGGTGGACCCCCTCTGGTGTTTAAGGCTCCAATATTCCTTAAATAATCCATAAAAAATCTCCGTGAAGTTTCAGCTTATTTGGAGTTGTGCAGAATAGGTGGCCTGACGTAGCTTTTTCAGGTCCAGATTTCCAGCTGCCGGAATTCTCCCTCTTGGTGTGTTCCTTGCAAATTATGAGAGGAAAGGCACTAGAATTACTCCAAAAAGCATTATTATGGATAAAAACATTATAAATAACTGTAAGAAAACATGATGCAAAATGGACGTATCAACTCCCCCAAGCTTAGACCTTGCTTGTCCTCAAGCAAAAACCGAAATCGAAAAACATGTCCACATGCTTTGAGAGAGAGGTGTCGATAAAAACAAAACACAGACATAGAAGCATCATGTTGGTTATTATAATAGCAACAAAATTTAATAGATAGGCCCTTCGCAGAGGGAAGCAAAGGTTGCCACGCGCTTATTTGTTTGTATGCTCAATCCCGTAGTGCAAGAGAACGTCACGTTGTATTGCCCCTTAAGATGAAAACCTTTATTATGCAGTCTGTCACTTTTATTCTTTGTCATCCAAGTTCGTACAATGCTCAATTTTCTCTTACACTAAATGATCTCACACTTTTAGAAGCAATTTTTATTGCCTTTTTGCACCGATGACAACTTACTTGAGGGATCTTGCTCAATCCCTAGGTAGGTATGGTGGACACTTGAAAAAGATTTGGGTTTAAGGGTTTTTGGATGCACAAGTAGTATCTCTACTTAGTGCGGAATTTTTGGCTAGCAAAGATAGGGGCAAGCACCACATGTTGAAGGATCTATGACAATATGACTTCTATGTGAATATAAACAAACATAAACCATTAAGTTGTCTTCCTTGTCCAATGTCAACAATTTTGGCATATAATATTTTGATGAGGCCTCACAATCACAAAAGATTTCTAGGATAGTAAATTTATATGTGAATCTTCTCTTCCCTTATTAATTCTTTCATGAGTTGCATCATTGACTAATGCTATGTTTGTCAATCTCTAATTAAATTTCATACTTATACTTTTCCTTATGTGGTGCTATCACCTACCATAGGATTAGTATATAATATTATTGCTTCATTTCTTTCCTTTTATTTACTTCCTTTCTCTTTTTATTTCTTTCTTATTTCTTTCCTTTATTTGCAACATGAAAGTAAAGAAAGCAAAAACTCAAACTAAACTTTATTATATAAATTGCACATGATTACAATGATAGATCACTAAGCAACTCTCAAAGAAGAAAGGATCGAACTAAACTTTATTTCATCTAGGCAAAAAGATCGAACTAAAATAAGTAAAAGCAAAAAGATAGTGGGATGATACGATACCGGTGCACCTCCCCCAAGCTTGGCGGAAGCCAAGGGGAGTGCCCATACCCGATACTCAGTTCTCCTTTGGTGGTGAAGAAGATGATGGCGGTGAACAAGTGATCCTATCCTTAAGGATCAAGAGGTTCTCCAACCGACGGATGACACTCCGGAGATGGATGATATGTTCTTGATGCAGAATATTTTCGCGAGTAAGATACTTATTCTTTATGTGAACTATTTCAATGACACGAAAGGCTTCAATCTCAGCAGGAGTAAGGTGAGTGAGGTAGGGTTTAAGGATATCTTACTCCTCCTCCTCAGCAATCAATGCTTGTGCTACCACCGAGGGTGGATCTACGGTAGCTTCCTTGCCCTTGTCTCCCTTGACGGCGTCCATGGGCTCCTCCTTCATCTCGATCTTCATCAGCCAAGCATCTTCTTCCATGTTGTTGGAGGAGCAAGAAGGCATGATGCCTAGCTTGATAAATCTGACCAGAGACAACAAGAAAATAGAACAGAGGATTTCTCTGCGATACGGTGGTTAACAGGTTCGGGAAGTATATATAGATTTTTTTATCTTGGAAGACAGGCATACGGAAGAAAAACGGAGTACGAAACGTGTCCCAGGTGGGCACAACCCACCTGGGCGCGCCAGGCAAGCCTGGCGCGCCTTGGTGTCTTGTGCCCACCAGGGACGCTGTCGATGTCAAAACCAGTGAATCTCAGGTAGGGGGTCCCGAACTGTGCGTCTAAGGCGGATGGTAATAGGAGGCGGGGGACACGATGTTTACCCGGGTTCAGGCCCTCTCGATGGAGGTAATACCCTACCTCCTGCTTGATTGATCTTGATGATATGAGTATTACAAGAGTTGATCTACCACGAGATCGTAGAGGCTAAACCCTAGAAGCTAGCCTATGGTATGATTGTTGTTGTCCTACGGACTAAACCCTCCGGTTTATATAGACACCGGAGGGGGCTAGGGTTACACAGAGTCGGTTACAAGGGGGGAGATCTACATATCCGTATTGCCAAGCTTGCCTTCCACGCCAAGGAGAGTCCCATCCGGACACGGGACAAAGTCTTCAATCTTGTATCTTCATAGTCCAACAGTCCGGCCAAAGTATATAGTCCGGCTGTCCGAGGACCCCCTAATCCAGGACTCCCTTAGTAGCCCCTGAACCAGGCTTCAATGACGATGAGTCCGGCACGCAGATTGTCTTCGGCATTGCAAGGCGGGTTCCTCCTCCGAATACTCTATAGAAGATTTTGAACACAAGGATAGTGTCCGGCTCTGCAAAACAAATTCCACATACCACCATAGAGAGAATAATATTTCCACAAATCTAATCTGCTGACAGCTTTTCATAACGTGACGTACTACCGTGGTCTGGTCATGACGAACCGTTTTTCCGAGCCTGCCACCGCACGTGTTGCGAGGCGGTTTTATTGGCACATCCTGTCGAAGCAGAGATCGTGTCCCTCTTTTCACGGGATTCTCATCAATACGGGCGTGGGTAACCCCATCATGCCTGCTGGTATGACTCCTCGATTTTAGGCAAGTTCCAAACGGCCACGCGGAGGACGCTTGATATTCACCCTCTTTATAAAGGGGCCAAGGCCTGTCCTTTTCTTCTCGCACTCAATCGAATCCTTCCCCCACCTCGAGTTCCAACACCCAAGGCTCAGGCTAGGCACTTCGGACCTTCAGTCATGTCCGGATCCAACCTTCAAGGTCGGTGGATGCCCTCCTCTGTCATAGAGGAGGACATCAAGAAGCTAAGAGAAGCCAGGTATCTGCCTGCTCGAGGGCAGGTCATCCCCACTCCCGAACCCAACGAGAGTGTCGTATTTATTTCCCACTTCCTCCGAGGGCTAGGCTTTAGTCTTGATCCCTTTGTCAGAGGGCTTATGTTCTACTACGGGCTCGATTTCCATGATCTGGCTCCGGATTCCATCCTTCACATCTCGTCGTTCATCGTCGTGTGTGAAGCCTTCCTTCGTATCACCCCACACTTCGGTTTATGGCTCAAGACCTTCAATGTGAAGCCGAAGATGATTGAGGGGCGGCACGCAGAGTGCGGAGGCGCCATAATAAGCAAAGGCGCCGATGCTCCATGGCCAAAGGGTTCCTTCCCGGAGACATCCAAGTTATGGCAGCGGGAGTGGTTTTATATCACCGCTCCCCGAAGCGCTAAGTGGGTAGCTGCCCCCGCCTTCCGTCCGGGCCCCCGCCACAATTGGCGTCATGGGTCAACAAAGGGCTGGACTGGGGGCCAGCTAATGATGTGCCGACATTGCAGAGCCGCATCCGAGATCTCTTCAAGGGAGATGTCAGCCTTGTCAAGGTAATGCAAGTCATGCTAGTTCGTCGGGTCCTGCCATGCCAACGTCGACCTCTCCGTATGTGGGAGTTCAACCCGGAAGGACCGCAAACTATTCAGCAATTCTTCGGCGCGACGCTCGAAGAGATGTATGGATTGTTCTTCGGATCATGAATAAAGTGTCCGGACACCATCGAGGATGCGGGTCTGAACTGCAATCGTCCAGACACCCAAGTAAGTAATTCCGCGGCCGAACACGTTGTCTTTTAATTTACCACAACATCATTTTGAAAAGTCGCCTTTCGACCAGGAATGGATAAAAAAGGCGAAGATGATCAGGTGTTCGCCCCCCCTTCCCGAAGGCTCACCGGATCCTGTACTAGCCAGGATGCTTGAGCTTGCGCCATCAGGGGAAGATAAAGGGAGGAACAAAGAAGCTGAAAGTAACCCTCACTCATTGTTCATCCAAACCGGGGGAATTAGTGCCTCCGCGAAGGAGGATAACCGGGGAGAAGAATCTAAAATTCCCTCTCCCCAAGGCAGGAAGAGGGCCGCCTCTGAAGACTTGGAAACAATGGTTTTCAAATGAGGGAAGAAACCTTTGTCAGAGGGCCCTACCCTGGAGGGTATCCTTACCGCACAGTACCCGCAAGGGGACCAACCCTCCACCGAGCTGTAAGTAAACAAAAGTACATTATACTAAATATACCCTGCTTCATTTCTGAGAACAATAACCGAGACGTATGTCTTATAGTTCGGATCGTAGCCCTTCTCGACAGAGTTCGTCTTCGGGGGATCTTCTTTCGGAGATGATGGAGAGCGAAACGCCTCCCCGTGCCTCCCCGCCTCGTGAAGTGGACGACCCTGAGGTGTCGTCATGGAGGATTTCTCCTGATCCGCCAAGGCCAGAGGGTAACCCTTCGGCCACCCGAAGTCCGGAGTATTCGGCTCCTAAGGAGAGCAACAGAAAGAGTCCGGGACTGTCCGGTGCGTGACCAGATGCACTGATGAATCTTCTGGAGCAAGCGGCTATCTCAGAAGCACACCGTACGTTAATGGGTACGGTAGTTGAGAGGATTTCATCCGCCGAAAGCGGGTTGCATGAAGCTTTTGTGAGCCTGCTAAGAGGCTTTGAGGTACGCAAAGTAATATGTGTATTTTTGATGGTACCGCACACGCCAGGTGTGCCCTATGTAGATAGTAGCCCCTGAGACTCTGGCTGCTGTCGAAAAAGACGACAAATAGAGGATCATAGTCCCAGGTAATAACCATGCTGCTTTCACGTGCAGGCGGCTGAGGGTCCGGTGGCTAGCCGGACTAGTGAGTTTGCCGAACTAAAGCGGCAACTTGATGCGGCAGATGCCGACATTGTGCTTGTAAACAAGCGGCTTGACGAGGCACAGGGTACGTATTCTCCTATGATCAACACATATTAAGAGGAGCATGATGCTAGTATCTGTAATATGTTGTGACTGCAGATGGAGCTGCCGCCATGGAGACCCTTCGGGTGGAATTTGCCCGAGCCAAGGAACAGGCCAGGAGGAGTGATGCGGCCGCCCTAAAGGCGGTCGAAGAGCTAAGAGCCGAACAGGCTGCGCATTGCCAGAGCAAAGAGAAGATAGCCAAGATGGCTGTTGAGCTAAAAGATGCCGCCGACCGTTATGAGCTTCTCGAGAAGGAAAGCCAAACGAAGACGGCGGACCTGGAGAAAGCCATGGTAGCAGCCAAGGAAGCCCGCTCTAAAATTAGAGCGGCGAAGGAGGAGCTACGTCAAGCCAGAAATATCACGGCTGGGAAGCCCTTTTTGTTGCGGATGAAGTTCGGAGATCCTAAGTATGCCCTTCTGGATCAATTATGGAGTTCTGCGGATGCGTACCTGGATTTGGCAGCAAGTGCTGCTGATGCGACCAAGTTTTTCGAAGATAAAAAAGATCACTAAGTGGAAAAGTTGTTCTGGTCGCAGTTTAATGCTCCAGCGCGTCCACTGCTGTTAAATGAGCAAATGGCCGAGTGGGCCGAGCTCCATAGGTTGTCCGGGCTTGCCATGAGGTCTGTTCTGGATCATCTTTGGCCGGAAGGACCAAGGCCGACTAGTTATTTTGGCTTAGTGCAACGATTCCTTGGTGCTGTGCCGCATATCCACGCTGTGAAGAGGTCGGCGTGCATAGAGGGTGCGCGGATGGCTCTTGCCCGTGTCAAGACATACTGGGCAGAGATGGAGGCCGCCGCTATTGCATCCCAGAGTTCGGCCGTAGGCCGGATATCGGCCGAGCACTATTTTGAAGAAGTCTTAGAAGGCGCTCGTTTAATAGAGGCTCAGTGCTCGAAGAGTATCATGTTCTAGTGACATGTATCCCAATTGTAAGAACAATGTTATTTGAATTATAAAGGCTGTGTTTATACTTTTGCCTGAAAGTATTATTATGCCTCCTGTGCGGTCGTTTATGTATGTGTATATATACATACTGAAAGTTTGCAGTCGTCGGCTTCCGCCCCCAGGCATATAATGCGGGGGTGTTCGCAAAAGCGCGTCTTCACACTTGATCCCACGTCTTGGTCCATTAAGGAGGTGGTAGCGCGGTGAACGAGGCAATCGGACTATATTGCTTTAACACTTTCACTTAACCACAGGAGTTTGACAGTGGGGCTACTATATAGCCCCTGGTATTTCCGCGGCTATCCGAATACGGTGCGCGTACGTACATGACCGGGAAAACCGGCCCTTCGTTAATGCGGAGGAATCCCGAAGATTCCTCTAAGTCATCGAGTGGTTGACCAGTTTCGCGCTTTATCATGACAGTCAGTTTTCAGCTTTCTCTACTGAGGTGCTCATCCGGATGAACCAGGGCACAATCGTAGTAGTTCTCCCGGTGCCACCTTATCCGATAGAGCGGAACGTAAGGTAGCAAAACGCGGGAGCCGGGCAAACCCAACATTTGACCAAAGACATGATTCGGAGCTGATGCATATAAGGCCAAACTCGCGACGCCGAACACTCCCTAAGGTATTCGGTCTTTACAACATATACCGGGTTGAGTAACGCCCTTGATAATGAACCCTGAGTGTCCAGGTACGTGCATTATTTTGACGTGGCGAAATGCCAATAACGTCAGCATCCCTCTCGGTTATACTGAGTATCCGGAGGATGTGAAGCAACAAGAGACAGTAAAAAAGGTTTACACAGGGTCTTAATCTAAAAAGAAACCTTTGAGCGGGGCCCTGCTGCACGTTTGCGCCTGTGTCTCCGTTGTGCCGTATCTGCAAAAGAGAAGAACTTAAGTGAAAGTTGTCGTGCGAAATTGGTTATCCTTAATAAACCATTAAAATTCAAGATAAGTAAGGTCGAGCCGAACTGTAGTCCTTTTTACATGCAGGAAGCCCATGGTACCGCCTATGGGGGTATATCCATCAAACCAAACTCAGGTTTATCTAAGCTGTTACAACTAGTGATGCGCCGGACTCGTCTAGCCGTGTCCGCGGTCTTGAGGACCGATTATTTATTCTGGTTGGAGAGGCCGTTTAGTGTTCGGCTGCTAAAGCCGCCACACGTTCTTCCGCGCGCAAGGAACGCTCAACATTTCCACAAATTGTGATGATGCCACGTGGACCGGGCATCTTAAGCTTAAGAGAAGCGTAATGCGGTACTGCATTAAAATGAGCGAAAGCTGTTCTTCCGAGTAGTGCTTGATAGCCGCTTCGGAATGGAGCGATGTCGAAGGTTAAGTTTTCACTTCGGAAGTTGTCGGGAGAACCGAATACAACCTCTAATACTAGAGAGCCCGTACAGCGGGCCTCTGGGCCTGGTATTACTCCTTCAAAGGTAGTATTGCTTTCGCTGATTCTTGTCGGGTCTATCCCCATTTTGTGGACTGTGTCCTGATATATCAGATTAAGACTGCTGACTTTGGGTACACAGAGTAGTGGCGAGAAAAGGGCTTGCGCCTCAGCCGTTTCGCTAATTACCCAACTGAAATGAAGAAAGCAATCCACATAGCCAGAGTCCAGTTGGATAGTTCAGGCTATGAATACTTGTCAGGTGATCCCTGCGATCAAAAGTGATCGGGCAGGCGGACCAAGCGTTGGACTTAGGGGTGACGGGCTCTACGGCACGTATGCCTCGGAGTGCATGTTTGCTTCTTCTTTTTGTTACGTGAATAATGTTCACTGTTTTGACCTCTGGTGGGAATTTTTTCTGTCCCCCAGTGCTTTGCTGGCGAGGCTCATCCTCGTCTTCACTTGGTGTATCCCTCTCCTTGTGTTCGGCGTTTAACTTGCCGGCCTGCTTGAAGACCCAACATTCTCTATGGGTGTGATTTGTAGGTTTATCGGAGGTGCCATGAATCTGACATAATTTGTCTAGAATCTTGTTTAGGCTCGACGGTCCAGCTCTGTTGCCTTTGAAAGGCTTTTTCCGCTGACCGGGTCGAGAGCCCCTAAATCCGGCGTTTACCGCCGTGTTGTCTGGGCTGTCTTCGTTATTTCGACGCTTGCTTTTACTACGTCGTGGTTTTCCATTACCATCCCTGACTTCAGATGTGCTTGGGTCGCTGGTGCTACTACGTGCCAGCTAGCTATCTTCGCCCGCGCAAAAGCGGGTCATGAGGCTTGTTAGGGCTGCCATTGTTCTTGGCTTTTCTTGGCCGAGGTGTCTGGCGAGCCATTCGTCTCGGACGCTGTGTTTGAAAGCTGCTAAGGCTTCGGCGACCGGGCAGTCGACGATTTGATTCTCCTTAGTGAGAAATCTGTTCCAAAGCTTTCGGGCTGACTCTCCGGGCTGTTGAATTATATGACTTAAATCATCTACATCTGGAGGTCGGACATAGGTCCCTTGAAAGTTAGCCCTAAAAGCATCCTCAAGCTCCTCCCAACTTCCAATTGAATTTTTGGGGAGGCTCTTCAGCCAGTGCCGAGCTGGTCCTTTCAACTTGAGGGGCAAGTATTTGATGGCGTGGAGATCGTCTCCGTGAGCCATATGGATATGGAGGATGAAGTCCTCAATCCAGACCCCAGGGTCTGTCGTTCCGTTGTACGCCTCTATGTTCACGGGTTTGAATCCCTCTGGAAATTCGTGATCCAGCACCTCATCGGTGAAACATAGGGGGTGCGCGGCACCCCTGTATTTGGATGTGTCATGGCGTTCTGACGGTTGTATTGTTCGGTTTTGATTATGCGCTGGAGCGCGCTTCCTAGATCCGTAGATGGATCTGGTCACGCCGGCCTTTTGATGCAAGTCCTTGCTTGGATCATGTGCTGACTTATCTATGGCCTCGTTAGCCGCCCTATCGCGGCCACGAGGTGGTCGATCCGACCGGTCGGCCGTTTTATTTTTCGGCTGTGTGGGCTCTAAGGCTTCATCATCGAATTCGGGCAACAGCTTGCGCTTTGGTTAGCTCTTTGTGTGGCGACTGCCACCATACTTTTCTTCAGTGTCAAGCACTTTGTTCCATCTACTGTTGAGCGTATTCTGCGCGGCCTTAAGCCTTTGCTTCTGCTTCTTCAGACTCCTCGCGGTGGCAATAAGCCTTCTACGGAGGTTCTCTTGTCCCAAGTGCCTTTCCGGGATGATGTGTTCATCGTCGTCCGGACTGTTTTCCTCTCCGGAGAGAGGTTGATGAGCTTTATCCTCGGCGTCGCCGTGATCGGACAGCGGCTCCGTACTGTGTTCGTCGTCTGCTGGTTCATCCTGTTCTGTCGCTGGGTCAATGTGGTCGTCGTTTCCTCTGGAGTCGACCGGGGTGTTATTTTTTCTTTCGCTGTTCTTGCCGAGGCGGGATTTGGAGCGGCGCCTATGCCGTCGCTTTGGTTGCTTCTCAAGGGAGCTATCCTTCGCTGCATCCTTCCGTACCTCGTCATTGTTTTCTTTGGGTGTATCCACCATATATATCGTGTGATGAAGTGGCTGTCCAGCGCCCTGTGGGGGGTGGTTCCTGTTCCTCTCCTGCATCGTCGTCCGTACCCTCGATGTCTTCGGAGTCGAAATCGAGCATGTCGGTTAAATCGTCGACAATGGCTATTAAGTGGGTGGTGGGTGGGGAGCGAATTTCTTTGTCGTCCGCATCCCATTCTAGCCGGACATAGTTCGGCCAAGGGTCTCCTAACAGGGAGAGAGACCTCAACGAGTTTAGCACGTCGCCAAAGGGCGAGTGCTGAAAGATATCCGCGGAGGTAAACTCCATGATCGATGCCCAATCGGATTTGATAGGCACGGACGCAGGCGGCTCGGAGCCCATGGCCGGGGACGAATCCAATGGTTCGGCGACATGGGTCTCGGAGGAGGTAAAGTCAGTATTCGGCTCTATCGCCGTTGAGTGTGCGGACTCCGTGGCGGGGTCCATCCACCCGTCCTCAGATGGCGCAATTTGTTCCGAATTGAGGGCCGGAGCAGTCACAGGTGTGATCTCCCGAACACTGTCCGACGGCAGAGCTAAGTCATGCTCGTCGTGATTGTGCGGCGCACCTGACATGGGCTCGAATCTGTCGAAGATCAAGTCTCCGCGGATGTCGGCAGTATAGTTCAAGTTTCCAAACCTGACCTGATGGCCAGGGGCGTAGCTCTCGATCTGCTCCAGATGGCCAAGCGAGTTGGCCCGCAGTATGAAGCCGCCGAATACAAAGATCTGTCCGAGGAGGAAAACCTCACCCTGGATCGCATCGTTGCCGATGATCGAAGGAGCCATCTAGCCTTACGGTGACGGCACAGTGGAACTCTCAATGAAAGCACCAATGTCGGTGTCAAAACCGGCGGATCTCGGGTAGGGGGTCCTGAACTGTGCGTCTAAGGCGGATGGTAACAGGAGGCGGGGGACACGATGTTTACCCAAGTTCGGGCCCTCTCAATGGAGGTAATACCCTACTTCCTGCTTGATTGATCTTGATGATATGAGTATTACAAGAGTTGATCTACCACGAGATCGTAGAGGCTAAACCCTAGAAGCTAGCCTATGGTATGATTGTTGTTGTCCTACGGACTAAACCCTCCGGTTTATATAGACACCGGAGGGGGCTAAGGTTACACAGAGTCGGTTACAAGGGAGGAGATCTACATATCCGTATTGCCAAGCTTGCCTTCCACGCCAAGGAGAGTCCCATCCGGACACTGGACGAAGTCTTCAATCTTGTATCTTCATAGTCCAACAGTCCGGCCAAAGTATATAGTCCGGCTGTCCGAGGACCCCCTAATCCAGGACTCCCTCAGGCGCTTCCTGGGAGTTTCTTTATTTCCAAAATTCTAAAATATTCCAAAACTAATAAAAAAATTGCAGATTTTTCGGAGTCCGTTTACTTACCGTATCACGTACCTCCTTATTTTCAAGATTCTGGAGTGTTCCAGAAGGACTCTTTTATGTGCTCTTCCGGTGTCAAAGTTTGGATAATATTACTTTAAACATTAATAGGCGTACATGAGATATAATGCTTTATTCGTTGGCCATTGACAACCTTCGGGTTAGTACCTTCGGAATTATTTATTTTGATGGCACCAGACTGGTAAACCTCCTCGATGACATATGGGCCTTCCCATTTCGGGAGGAGCTTCCCTGCAAAAAATCTAAAACGAGAATTGTACAAAAGAACATATTCTCCGACTTTAAACTCACGCTTTTGGATTCTTTTGTCATGCCATCTTTTAACTTTTTCTTTAAATAACTTTGCATTCTCATAAGCTTGGGTTCTCCATTCATCTAGTCAGCTAATATCAAATAGCCTCTTTTCACCAGCATGTTTGAAGTCATAATTGAGTTCTTTAACTGCCCAAAAAGCTTTATGTTCCAACTCAAGAGGCAAATGACAAGCTTTTCCGTAAACCATTTTATAAGGAGACATACCCATAGGATTTTTATATGTTGTTCTATAAGCCCAAAGTGCATCATCTAATTTCTTAGACCAATTCTTCCTGGACCTATTGACAGTCTTTTGCAAAATTAATTTTATTTCTCTATTGCTAAGTTCAACTTGACCACTAGACTGAGGATGATTGGGTGATGCAATTCTATGGTTAACATCATACTTGGCAAGCATATTACGGAAAGCACCATGAATAAAGTGTGAACCACCATCAGTCATTAAATATCTAGGGACTCCAAACCTTGGGAAAATAACTTCCTTAAGCATTTTAATAGAGGTGTTGTGATCAGCACTACTAGTTGGAATAGCTTCTACCCATTTAGTAACATAATCAACAGCAACCAAAATATGTGTATACCCATTATAGGAAGGAAAAGGTCCCATGTAATAAAATCCCCAAACTCAAACGGTTCAACAACAAGTGAATAATTCATAGGCATTTCTTGACGCTTACCGATATTACCTATTCTTTGACATTCATCACAAGATGAGACAAACTTACGGGCATCCTTGAAGATAGTAGGCCAATAAAATCCAGATTGCAATACCTTCTGAGCAGTTCTATCTCCAGCATGATGCCCTCCATAAGCCTCGGAGTGACATTTCCGTAGGATTTGTCCCTGTTCATGCTCAGGTACACAACGTCTAATAATACCATCTACTCCTTCTTTATAAAGATGTGGGTCATCCCAAAAGTAATGTCTTAAATCATAGAATATTTTTTCTTTTGTTGGTATGTAAAGCTAGGTGGTAAATATTTAGCAGCAATGTAATTAGCATAGTCAGCATACCAAGGAGTACTATTAGCAACATTTATTGCACCTAACCGCTCATCAGGAAAACTATCATCAATAGGTAGTGGGTCATCAAGCACATTTTCAAGCCTAGACAAGTTATCAGCTATGGGGTTCTCAGCTCCTTTTCTATCAATGATATGTAAATCAATTTCTTGTAACAAGAGAACCCAACGAATAAGTCTAGGTTTAGCATCTTCCTTTTCCATAAGATATTTAATAGCAGCATGGTCTGTGTGAACAGTTACTTTGGAATCAACAATATAAGGTCTAAATTTATCACAAGCAAACACAACTTGCTAAGAATTCTTTTTCAGTAGTAGCATAATTTCTTTGAGCACTGTCTAGAGTTTTACTAGCATAATGAATAACATTCAGTTTCTTATCAACTCTTTGTCCTAGAACAACACCAA
Organism: Triticum aestivum; assembly: GCF_018294505.1. Classification (NCBI taxonomy): domain Eukaryota; kingdom Viridiplantae; phylum Streptophyta; class Magnoliopsida; order Poales; family Poaceae; genus Triticum; species Triticum aestivum. The sequence goes on from NC_057805.1 coordinate 95,896,084, forward strand.
CAGCATAATCACTAGCATCACACATAATTTCAAAAGGCAAGTTCCAATCAGGTGGTTGAACAATAGGTGCAGATATTAAGGCTTTCTTCAGTGTTTCAAAGGCTTCAAGACAATCATCATAAAAAAACAAAAGGGATATCCTTTTGCAAGAGATTAGTAAGAGGCCTAGAAATCTTAGAAAAGTCTTTGATAAATCTCCTATAGAAACCAGCATGACCAAGGAAACAACGAATACCTTTGATGTCCTTAGGACATGGCATTTTCTCAATTGCATCAACCTTAGCTTGGTCCACTTCAATACCTCTTTCAGAAATTTTATGGCCCAAAACAATGCCTTCATTAACCATAAAGTGGCACTTCTCCCAATTCAAGACAAGATTTGTTTGTTCACATCTCTGCAAAACTAGATCAAGAACTCTTAAACAATCATCAAAAGACTTCCCATAAACAGAGAAGTCATCCATGAAAACCTCAACAATATTTTCACAAAAATCAGAGAATATAGCCATCATGCATCTTTGAAAGGTAGCAGGTGCATTACATAAACAAAAAGGCATACGTCTATAAGCATAGGTTCCAAAAGGACTAGTAAAAGTGGTCTTTTCTTGATCAGGTTGAGGTACAGTTATTTGTGAAAAGCCAGAATATCCATCAAGGAAGAAAAAGTGTGTGTGCTTAGATAATCTTTCAAGCATTTAATCAATAAAAGGCAGAGGGTAATGATCCTTTCTAGTTGCTTTGTTTAATTTTCTAAAATCAATTACCATTCTATAGCCTGTAACAATTCTTTGTGGAATAAGTTCATTCTTATCATTAGGAACAACAGTAATACCTCCTTTCTTAGGGCCACAATGAACAGGACTTACCCATCTACTATCAGCTATGGGATAGATTATACCTGCTTCCAGAAGTTTTAATATTTCCGTTCTTACCACTTCTTTCATCTTCGGGTTTAACCGATGTTGGTGATCAACAACTGGCTTAGCATCAGGTTCCATATTGATTTTGTGCCGACATAGAGTGGGACTAATGCCCTTTAAATCATCAAGACTATATCCAATAGCAGCCCGGTGCTTCCTTAGAACTTTCAATAATCTTTCTTCTTCATGTTCTAAAAGGTTAGCACTAATAATAATAGAATATATCTTCTTTTCATCAAGATAAGCATATTTCAAAGTGTCTGGCAATTGTTTTAATTCAAACACAGGATCACCCTTAGGTGGAGGAGGGCCTCCAAGAGTTTCAATAGGCAAATTGTGTTTAAGCAGAGGATGTTGTTCAAAGAAAACTTTATCTATTTAATTTCTTTCATGCATATGTAAATCATTTACATGGTCTAGCAAATATTGTTCTAAAGGATCAGTAGGTGGTATAGAGATAGAAGCAAGACCAATTAATTCATCCTTACTAGGCAATTATTTTTCATGATGATTTCTACTCAACTTGGAAAAATTAAACTCATGAGACTCATCACCAAAGCTAACACCCACAGTTTGTTTCTTACAATCTATCTTAGCATTAATTGTGTTCAAGAAAGGTCTACCAAAGATAATGGGATAAAAGTCATCTTGTGGGGAACCAAGAACAAGAAAATCAGTAGGGTGTTTTATTTTCCCACACAAGACTTCAACATCTCTAACAATCCCAAATGGTTATATGGTGTCTCTATTAGCAAGTTTAATAGTAACATCTATTTCTTCTAACTCAGCAGGTGCTATGTCTTTTCATAATCTCTTCATATAAAGTGCAAGGAATAGCACTCACACAAGAACCCATGACACATAAACCATGATAACAGTGATCTCCTATTTTAACTAAAATAACAGGCATGCCAACAACAGGTCTATGTTTATCATTTCCATCATGTTTAGCAATTCTAGCAACTTCTTCACAGAAGTAAATAACATGAGCATCCATATCTTCTTCCAAGAGATCTTTAACCATAGCAATGCTAGGTTCTACTTTAATTTGTTCATCAGGTTTAGGTGTTCTAATATAGCTTTTGTTAACCACAATTCAAACTTTAGCATGTTCCTTTATCCTAACAGGGAAAGGTGGGTTCTCTATATAAGCAGAAGGAACAACTGGATCAACATTATAAAGTATAGTTTCTTCTTTAACTGGTACTGGTTTTTTAATTTCTTATTTAACAGGTGGGTGATATTTAAACCACTTCTCCTTAGGGAGTTCAACATGAGTAGCAAATGATTCACAAAAGGAGGCTACTATCTCAGAGTCAAGTCCATATTTAGTGCTAAACTTTTGAAAAGCATCGGTATCCATAAAAGATTTAACACAATCGTACTTAAGTTTAATACCTGACTCTTTACCTTCGTCGAGTTCCCAATCTTTGAAGTTGCGTTTAATTCTTTCCAAAAGATCCCACCGGAATTCAATAGTCTTCTTCATAAAAGAACCAGCACAAGAAGTATCAAACATGGTTTGATCATTACGAGAAAGCCGAGCATAAAATTTTTGGATAATAATTTCTCTTGAGAGCTCATGATTGGGGCATGAATATAACATTGACTTAAGCCTCCCCCAAGCTAGAGCGATACTTTCTCCTTCACGAGGCCAAAAATTAGATATATAATTCCGATCACGATGAACTAGATGCATAGGATAAAATTTCTGGTGGAACTCCAATTTCAAACGATTCCAATTCCATGATCCAATATCATCGCATAGCCTATACCATGCCAATGCTTTTCCCTTAAAAGATAAAGGGAAAACCTTTTTAATAACTTTATCCCTGGGTAAACCTACAAGCTTAAACAATCCACAAATTTGTTCCACATATATCAAGTGCATATCAGGATGTTCAGTTCCATCTCTTGCATAAGGATTAGCTAGCAGTTGTTCTATCATACACGAAGGAATTTCATATTCAATATTTTCAGTAGGTGCAGCAGGTTGAGGGGTAGCTAATTGTGGTTCTGGACAAGGTGAAGATACCCCGAACAAACCCCTCAAAGGATTGTTTTCCATAGTAACAAGTGACAATAAATTTCAGCACACTATATAAATGTTTCCTTACCAAATTCCACTTACCAAAGGCGCTTCACTCCCTGGCAACGGCGCCAGAAAATAGCCTTGATGACCCACAAGTATAGGGGATCAATTGTAGCTCATTTCGGTAAGTAAGAGTATCGAACCCAACGAGGAGCAGAAGGAAATGACAAGTGGTTTTCAGTAAGGTATTGTGTGCAAGTGCTGAAATTGTAAGTAGCGAGTAGTTTGATAGCAAGATAATTTGTAACTAGAAAATAACAATAATAGTAACAAGTATGCAGCAAGGTAGCCCAATCCTTTTGAGGCAAAGGACATGCCAAAACGGTCTCTTATGATAAGCAAATCATTCTTGAGGGTACACGGGAATTTCATCTAGTCACTTTCATCATGTTGGTTCGATTTGTGTTCGCTACTTTGATAATTTGATATGTGGGTGGACCCGTGCTTAGGTGCTGTTCTTACTTGAACAAACCTCCTACTTATGATTAACCCTCCCGCAAGCATCCGCAACTACGAGAAAAGTATTAAGAATAATTTCTAACCATAGCATTAAACTTTTGGATCCAATCGGTCCCTTACGAATAGCGCATAAACTGGGGTTTAAGCTTAAGTCACTCTCGCGACCCACCATCTAATTGCTACTCCACAATGCATCCCCTTAGGCCCAAATATGGTGAAGTGTCATGTAGTCGACGTTCACATGACACCACTAAGGGAATAACAACATACATACTATCAAAATATCGAACACATATCAAGTTCACATGATTACTTGCAACATGATTTCTCACGTGACCTCAAGAACAAAAGTAACTACTCACAAATGATAAACATGTTCATGATCAGAGGAGTATTAAATAGAATAATGGATTGGAACATATAATCTTCCACCAAATAAATCATATAGTAATCAACTACAAGATGTAATCAACACTACTAGTCACCCACAAGCACCAATCTATAGTTCCGGTAACAAGATTGAATACAAGAGATGAACTATGGTTTGAGATGAGATGGTGCTGTTGAAGATATTGATGGAGATTGCCATCCCCAAGATGGGAGAGTTGTTGGTGATGATGATGACGATGATTTCCCCCTCTGGGAGGGAAGTTCCCCCGGCGGAATCGCTCCGCCGGAGGGCAAAAGTGCTCATGTGCAAGTTCTGCCTCAAAGCGGTGGTGCTCCATCCTGAAAGCCTCCTCCTTATTTTTTCTAGGTCAAAATGACTTATATACCAAAATATGGGCACCGGAGGTGGGCGGAGGAGGCCACAACCCACCAGGGCGCGCCTGGGGGGGGGGGGGGGGGCTGGCGCGCCCAGGTGGGTTGTGCCCACCTGGTGGCCTCCCTCCGGTGTTTATTGGCTCCCATATTCCTTAAATAATCCATAAAAAATCTCCGTGAAGTTTTAGCTTATTTGGAGTTGTGCAGAATAGGTGGCCTGACGTAGCTTTTTCAGGTCTAGATTTCCAGCTGCCGGAATTCTCCCTCTTGGTGTGTTCCTTGCAAAATATGAGAGAAAAGGCATTAGAATTACTCCAAAAAGCATTATTATGGATAAAAACATTATAAATAACAGTAAGAAAACATGATGCGAAACGTATCAATCTCTCTCACCTTCAAATCAAAATCATATAATTTAGTTTCAATGATCCTCTCCAGCCTCTGTTGGTTCTGAGTCAGGGTGGCCAAGCCCTTCTCAATCCTCAAGGTGGCTTGAATCAGATATCTTAGTTGATCTTGCTTTGTCTTGAGAAACAATTGAGATGCTTCTTCAGCACTTGGCATCTTTGCAGCTTTCTCAGCCTTGGCTTTCTCTCTCTTTTCTTGACCTTCTAGAGATGTAGGGTCTTCTCCATTCATGACAACTGTGTTGTCCTCAAATTCAGGCCTCAAGGGAAGATGTTCCTTGTCCAATAGGTATGTGCATGTTCCCATATTGGAGTTGATGAGCATTTGGATGTGTGGAGAATACCCACATGACCTTTTCTGATATGCAGCTGTTCTCTTGATTGTCTCAACAATCAGACTCATGACTTTGAACTTTTGGGGCACATCAAACAACTGCGGCAAGTTGATGGAATGACCTCTTATAATTCTATGATGTCCAGACTTGGGCAATAGTGTATGCCTCAAGATAGTGTTGATTGTGGTCAAACCAGACAACAAATAGTAGATAGAGCCCATCTTGTGAGTTTCCAAGGCTTCGTCAGGAATTTCCTTATACATATTAGCCATGGAGTTGTGATCCTTCTTCTTCTTGGCATATACATCTATGCCATCCTCTTGCTCTTCAGGGGCATTGATCAATTTGGCCCATTTATCAACTGTAGACTGGTACCTAGTACCTTCAGACATCCAGACAATTCTGCCATCAGGATAAAAATGTGTTGTGGAGTAGAATTGCATGATGAGTTCATCATTCCACTTGGTGAGTTTCTGATCCACAAACTTGTCCACTTCACATAGCCTGAAGCTCTCATGCACTCCTGGAAAATGGTCTTCATTATTGTCAATATATTTCCAATCTGCCCACTTCATATCACAGACAATTGGCTTCTTATCAAGCAAAATAGTTGCATAGAAGTCCTGCTGCTCCTTCGTGTGGAACCTGTAATCCACAGCAGTCCTTCTCCTCACAACATATGGATCAGATTCTCTCCATAGTCTGAGACCTGCATCCTTTCTGATCTTCATGTTTTCTGCCACTGGATGATTGTCATCATGGTCAGGGATCTTGGGCTTGAGCTTCCTAAGCACTTGGGCTTCAGCATCTTCTTCAATTTCAGTTTCAGGCACTGGGGCCTTGTTCTTCTCAACAGCTGGTATATTCCTTGTGCTCCTTTTTGGTGCAGTCTTGGGAGCAGGAGCAGAAGCTTTGGGAGCTGTCTTGGGCTTAGAAGGGGCAGCCCCAGACTTGATGGCATCCCCATCAGCTTTTGAGACTTGGGTGCTGGTGCAGCATCCTCTTCCTCTTCTTCATCATCCTCATCAGATGAGTGCTTCTCAAATTCTGCCATGGGATCCACTTTCTTGCACCATCTTCCTCTCTTCCTTTCCTTCTTCTTCTTTCCCTCACCAGCAGCCTCTCCACCAGTTGATTTGGAAGTTTCAAGAGTGGAGGCTCTGGCCTTTGACATGGGCACTCTCTTGGCAGGTGCCTTCTTGTTCAATCCTGGCTTAGTTGCAGCAGCATATTCCTTTTTCAACACCTTCTTCTTGGAGCTGACCTCTTCCTCAGCAGCAACATAATCCTCATCTTCTGAGTCAGAGTTTCTCTTCCTCCTTGTCCTTGTAGCTGCTTTGGGCAAGTTGCTTGGGGTGCTCCTGCTACCCTCATCATAGCTGCTAGAAGGACTAGTGCCCTCACTCAGGTTCACCTGCTCTTCTGACTTGTTCTGGCCATCACTCTGATCAGACATTCTGGCGAAGCAAACTGACAGCTGACCCTGTGAATAGTTATATATGAGATAGAGTGGATGAGCATCACAAAGTGCAGAGATTTTGCAAAACAAATGAGTCAAAAACTTAGTTTTAGTTTTCCACAGAAAGCATTTCGGAGCTACCAATTTGTTAAACTCGGTGACACCGAAGCAACTTTTGGAGTCTAAACTAGTGAAATCGGTCAGACCGAGACATAGTTTGGTGACTCTGAGATTGCTAGGGTTTCACTGAGAGTTGAACTCAGCCACACCGATTTGCAAGTTTCGGTCAGACCGAAAAGTGCAAGTGCAATGGCCTAAGCCAAATCGGTGAAACCGATTTCCACAACTCGGTCGGTCCGAGATGAGTTCGGCGGAAACCTAACCCTAAATTCTTGAATCAAATCTAATCTAAATGATGTTTTTGGTGGACAGGAAGTTCTCATATGTGGTAAGAAACACTGCATTTGCTTTGTGCTAAGAATCGGAGTAAAGAACAACACAAAGATTCAAACTCATACCCTAGTTCGGTGATGAGCTCACTGCGGTGGCAACGACGGTGTTGAAATACGTTGACGGTGACGGAGACCAGCAGCGGGAGGTCGCTGGCAACGAGAGGACGATCCGAAGACCCGAGGCGGCAGAGCAGGACACACGCGGGCTGAGAGGTTTTTGAGGAATTTCCAAAATTTGACCCATCGGTATTTATATCCTGACCCTGTCGGTATGACCGAGTGGAACAACTTGGTGGCACCGAGATGCAGAATTGCAAGCGGTTACTGCAACTCGGCGTGACCAAAAAGTTCTAATTGTTTGCACCAAGATTGAAAACCTAGATCAACTCAGTGAACTCGGTCAGACCGAAAAGGATGAATCGGTCAGACCGAAATGCACAAGAGGTTTTGGAAGTTTAAGTCTATGATGAATCGGTGACTCCGAGTGCTCCTCACACAGAGGGTTCGAATATGACTTGATCAAACTTTGTGATGTATCATGAATAGAGTTTGAGACGAGAAAAGCATAGATAGCTCGAGGAAGTTCTTAGGCATTCTTGTCCATCCATTTGGCAAAAGAAAAGCCAAACAATCAAAGCAACAAATGGATGTACTCGAATGAGTAAAATATGCAACCAACATGCTCACACAATAAAATGGCAAATGAAATATGTGACAAAGCATGCACAAACACTCTAGCATCTATCAAGCAATTGGCGATGACTAGGTCATCTATATATGAGTATATTGACTTAGGAGTCAAATGAGAACATTTGATCATAGGTCATACTCATCGTTTAAGCACAAGTGGGGTTACCACTTTTACATAAAGCATTGTTGTGTTCACACCTTTAGAGTTGTTTTAGCTCAATATTTAGAGTAAAGCTCCCCCTAGATGTGATATCCCCCCAAAGAGGGATGAACTAACCTTGGGTTTTGTCGATGATGACTTCACGTAGATGTTGAATATGTGGATGCTCAATGTTGATGTAGATCATTCGGAGCTATCCATTGGAGTGAGTTGCACTTTCAATACCTACACGGGTTAGTCCCACAAGGAACAAACAAGGATATCCATAGACATAGAGTGAAGTTCACACAAGATGATGTCCATGAAAGCATTAGGTTACCTTGTCCCTTGTCTTACCAACAAGAGGGTTTGTGACTCCTTGAACTAGTGCAAGATGTGGAAGTTGTTTGCACTTGTCCTTGCCAAAATGATATGAGTGAAATATGTTGGCGGAGTTACCCTCAAGAACTCTCTAGTTCTTCTTCTTCAGGATCCACATCAACTTGATGGGAATCCTCAGAGTTGTAGTCGTACTTGATGAGGTAGAACTTGATGTAGTCTTGGGAACCCACTTGACCAAGGCCTTGGGAGCTTCTTCAAATGCATCAATCTCCTCTTGAAGCTTGTCCTTGCCTTTTTGCTTGTGGTCTTGTGGTGGAAGATCATCTTGAGCTTGTGTCCCCTTGAAAGAAGTAGGATCATACTTCTCTTGTTGAGGAACAAACTTCGTCTTGGGGTATTGATCTTCTTCCCACTCAACTCCATTGGCATTGAACTTTCGTTCAAAACCAACACCTTGATTCTTCCGGTGCCTTCCTTGCTTGCGTACAATTTCCTCAAATTGCTTACTTCCGGCAAGGCTCTTGTAAACACCTTTCTCTATAATTCCCTTCAATAAGCTATTTTCTTGCTCAAGTGTAACTTGGGTAAGAGAATCATTAGTGGAATCAAGAGAACTACTAGAAGCAACAACATTGGATTTAACATGATTATTGTTACTACTAGAAGAAGAATCTTTCTTACTCTTGTTGCTAGATTTTACTTGTGGCATGTAAGTAGACAAGAGTAAACGCTTGGCAATGTAAGAAGATTTTTTCTTGCGAAGATCATCATTGATTGCTTTTAAGAACCCTTGCTCTTGCTCAAGGTTGAGTTTTTCAAAGCGTAGCTTCTCATGAGTCTTTAAAAGCTCTCGATGATCTTCCAAGGTAGTTTCATGAGCTAACTTAAGAGTGTTTAGTTCTTTAGTTAGACGCTCAATCTCCTTCTTATCATCGTCATTCGTTTTATCTTGATTAGCATGATTAATAGCAATTTCATCATAGTTTTCATCACTAGAGTTGTCAATACGTAAATCATCATCACCTAGCAAATCATCTTCATCACTATTGAAATCAACATACTCGGGGTGTGATACCTTTGTGACTTTAGCCATGAAGCATCTTCAAATTCCTTCATTTGGTGAGTCAAATATGTCGTAGGAGTTAGTCGACACAAGTGCTAGACCGGCAACACCTTCATCTTGAGTATATTCGGAGTCGGAGTGAGAGTCGGAGCTGGATACCCATTCACCAACGTGAGCTTGATGTCTTCGTTTTGTGTAGCTCCTTGATGACTTGTCCTTCCTTTCTGAATCCTTGCTTATGCGAGAGGTTCTTCGTTCATAATGATCATCTCTACTCCTTCTCTCTCTTGGAGATGATTCTTCTCTTCTACTTCTCCTTTTGGGTGAATATTCTGTTCTTTTGTAGGGAGTCGTACACTCATTTGAGTAGTGTCTGGGTCTTCCACAATTGTAGCAATTACGCTCACGACTAGAAGATCTTTTGTCATTGTAGGACCTTGACTTGGAACTTCTTTCTTTGCTTCTACTCTTGTAGAACTTGTTGAAGTTCTTCACCATTAGGCTCAATTCCTCATTGAAGGCTTGTTTCTCACTTGATGATGTAGGAGCATCACATGAGGCTTTGTAAGCACCACTTGACTTGTTGTGAAGCTCTTCTTTATCCTTGAGTGACATCTCATGAGCAACAATTCTACCAATGACTTCCGTTGGCTTGAGATCTTTATAGTTGGGCATCATTTGGATTAATGTGCACACGGTATCATATTTTCCATCCAAGGCTCTTAGGATCTTCTTGATGATGAATCTATCGATCATCTCTTCACTTCCTAAGCCGGCAATCTCATTTGTGATGAGAGCAAGCCTAGAGTACATTTCAGCGACACCTTCACCATCCTTCATTTTGAACTTGTCAAGATGACTTTGAAGCACATCCAATTTGGATTCCTTGACGGAGTTGGTACCTTCATGCATATCAATCAAAGTACCCCAAATTTCCTTTGCAATCTCAAGACGGCTGATTTTGTTGAATTCTTCGGGGCACAATCCGTTGAAGAGGATATCGCAAGCTTGAGCATTGTATTTCGGCATCTTCAACTTTTCCGCGGTAGCTTCACGGTTCAGTTCTCTCCCATCAGAGAATTCACCTTGCAAGCCAATACACACAATAGTCCAAACGGCAGGTTATGTCCAATAATATGCATTTTCATCTTATGCTTCCAACTAGCAAAATTAGTACCATCAAAGTAAGGACCTCTACGGTGGTAATTTCCCTTGCTAGACGCCATAGTCTCCTAGGTTGTGAAACCAAGGCTATGATCACCAAAGCTATGGAAATCAAGACAAATGGAGACCAAAGCTCTGATACCACTTGTAGGATCGAAAGTATGTCTAGAGGGGGGTGATTAGACTTGACCAAATAAAAATCTAGCCTTTTCCCAATTTTAAGTCTTGGCAGATGTTAGCAAGATAACACAAGTCAAGCAATCAACCTACACATGCAATTCTAAAAGTATAGCAGCGGAGTGTAAATTATTGCATATGAAGGTAAAGGGGAGGAATTAGGAGGGAGCAAACGCAATGTAGACACAAAGATTTTTCCCGTGGTTCTGATAGGTGGTGCTATCGTACATCCACGTTGATGGAGACTTCAACCCAGGAAGGGTAACGGCTCTGCGAGTCCACGGAGGGCTCCACCCACGAAGGGTCCACTAAGAAGTAACCTTGTCTATCCCACCATGGCCATCGCCCATGAAGGACTTGCCTCACTAGGGTAGATCTTCACGAAGTAGGCGATCTCCTTGCCCGTACAAACTCCTTGGTTCAACTCCACAATCTTGACGGAGGCTCCCAAGTGACACCTAACCAATCTAGGAGACACCACTCTCCAGATAGTGTGTTGATGATTAACTCCTTGCTCTTGTGCTTCAAATGATAGTCTCCCCAACACGCCAATCTCTCTCACAGATTTGGATTTGGTGGAAAGATGATTTGAGTGGAAAGCAACTTGGGGAAGGCTAGAGATCAAGATTCTTGTGGTTGGATTGGAATATCTTGGTCTCAACACATGAGTAGGTGGTTCTCTCTCAGAAAATGAATGGTAGAAGTGTAGGCACGTTCTGATAGCTCTCTCCATGAACGAAGAGTGGGTGGAGGGGCATATATAGCCTCGACACAAAATCTAACTGTTACACACAATTTACCAAACTCGGTGGGACCGAATCATGAAACTCGGTCAGACCGATTCAGTTCAAAATGTGAACGTTAGGGTTTTCGGTGGGACCGACATGTCAACTCGATGGGACCGATTTCATTAGGGTTAGGGCATAACGTAATCTCGATGAGATCGATCACACAAACTCGGTTGGATCGATTTCTGTAATAGGCAAACAGAGAGTTGGTCAGGCAAACTCGGTAGGACCGATCGCTCATTTCGGTGAGACCAAAACGTTATGAAAAGGAAACAGAGAGTTTGCATTGCGAACTCGGTGGGACCGATCGCTCATCTCGGTTAGAATGAAATGTTACAAAGGGAAACAGAGAGTTTGCAATCCCATCTCGGTGAGACCGAGATCCCTATCAGTGAGACCGAATTGATTAGGGTTTCTGGCAGTGGCTATGTCAAATGAACTCGGTGGCGCCGGATAGATCAAATCGGTGGGGCCGAGTTTGATTTTTGGTATGGGACATATGTGGATATGAGAAAGTGGTTGAGGGGTTTTGGAGAATATCACTAAGCATTTTGAGCAAGCAAGCCATTAAGCAACACCTCATCCCCTTTTAATAGTATTGGCTTTTCCTATGGACTCAATGTGATCTTGGGTCACTAAAATGAAAAGGTAGAGTCTTGAGCTTGAGCAAATATGTGTCCTTAGCATTTTGAGGGGTCCACATTCCTAGTCCATGCCATGCCAATCATTGAACTTTCTGAAATGATCACCTTGAAAGAGCATTAGTTCAATGAGCTATAGGTTGTTAGGAATTACCAAAACCACCCAGGGATAGTTGCACTTTCAGAGAGACATGGGGAGGGAGAGTGAAAGGGTATGGGGGAGTTAGAACTCCCCCTGCCCGATACTTTCCCCCACAGCATCCCGCTAAGCGGTAGTACCACCAGGGGTAGCGGTAGTACCGCCCCGATACTACAGCCAGGCAGGAGGCCCAGTAGTACCGCTCGAGCGGTAGTACCGCTGGACAGAGCGGTAGTACCGCTCCCTCACAGTGGTAGTACCGCCGGCAGGGAGACAGAACAACCCAAAACAAGAAAAATGGCTTATGCACGACTAGGGTGGTTAAAGCATAGAGATAGGCTTGGGATGGAGACTCAAAAAGGACATCACATGGAAGAGACACTCCAAGTTCGAAAACCCAATTGTCGGATTCCGGGTTCCGGCAAACCCTTGAGGTTCGAACACTGGGGTGCGCACGAAGATCTCTCTCTCTCTCTCTCTCTCTCTCTCTCTCTCTCTCTCTCTCTCTCTCTCTCTCTCTCTTTAGCTCGCTCTCGCAACGATCTCAAGGCCTAACTCGCCGAACCCAAAGAACAAGAGACACGAGGGTTTATACTGGTTCGGGCCCCCGTTGTGGTGCAATACCCTACTCCAGTGTGGTGTGGTGGATTGCCTTGTAGGCAGATGGTGAACAGTACAAGGGATGAACAGCCTCTTGAGGAGAGGTATTCTTGAGCTCGGTGAGCTTGTGTGGTGGCCTTGGTGGAATGGATCCAGTCCAAGATGAGATGCCTCCTATGGTGGTGGCTAGTCCTATTTATAGATGCCCGGGTCCTCTTCCCAAATATTAGGCAGGAAGGGATCCCACAACGGCCAATTTGAAGGGGGACAACTAGGACAAGTTATCCTGACAAAAGGTGGTCTTCGCCTGCGAAAGGCTCTGGTGGTGACGCCACCGTGGGCTCCGTGGTGACCTCCGTCCTACCGTCCTGCTAGTCTTGATCTCGTTGCACCAACATGGAAACCTTTGCCTGATGCCTCGGGACTCCTCGCCTGCGCTTGCCCCCTTTTGCACCAAAGAGGCAATAGGTGCTCTGCGCCCGCTGCCGCCCGCCTGGCCTTGGTCGTCATGGCTCACGTCACGTGCACCTCGCGAGGTGCCCCTTGCATAGATATCTCCGCTCCTCGGGAGCCAGCCTAGGGAGGCTGCCCCTGAGGAGGTCTTGCGTCGTCCGCCTCGCGAGGCTTGGCCCCTCGCCAGGGTCTTGAGTGGTTGTTGATGAAGACGGGCCGTACCAGGCCGCTGGATGAGCCATGCCCTTGGCCGCAGGCAGGTAAGTCTGGGTACCCCCATTCCCAGGACGCCGACAGTAGCCGCCGGGCCCAAGGCGCGCTTGGACTTGGCTTCGAGGCGAAGCCAAGGGTCAAGTGCGGAGCGCCGCGGGCCCCAATAGCCTGCGGCCTTGATTGGAATGTGGTGATTGGCAGGACGTGGGCGTCTCCGCTTCCTCACGCTGCCTCAGCAACCGCCTGACTGACAAAAAGGCTGGCGTGCGCTGCAATGCCTTCATTGCTTGCCTTCGTCTTGCTCCAGACCCCCTTTCTTGCTCCCCTCTCCCAAAGACTCCAGATCCACGCCAGTTCACCTTCGAGTCTGCAATCGAAGGCGTTCGGCAAGGCAAAGGCCACCTCTCCGCCCATCTGGTACGAGCCCGCCCTGAGCGCGCCCAGCGTCTCGGAGAAGAACCTCGCCGCCGTGCTCCTGATGACAGCGGAGGGCAGCAACGAGAAGGGAAAGACCACGCTCCGGGCCGCCTCCGCTGAGCCGGAGGATTCAGGGAGCACCTTCTATCCCTTCTTCATGAGCAGTGTTGTCGCAGGGCTGGTTCCCCCCTTCTCCGATTTCTTCTTGATAACCCACAAGTATAGGGGATCACAACAGTTTTTGAGGGTAGAGTATTCAACCCAAATTTATTGATTCGACACAAGGGGAGCCAAAGAATATTCTTAAGTGTTAGCAGTTGAGTTGTCAATTCAACCACACCTAGATAACTTAGTATCTGCAGCAAAGTAGTATGGAAGTAACGGTAACGGTGATAAAAGTAACAGTAGTAGCTTTGTAGTAATTGTAACAGTGGCAACGGAAAAGTAACTAAGCGGAGAACAATATGTGAAAAGCTCGTAGGCATTGGATCGGTGATGGAGAATTATGTCGGATGCGATTCCTCATGCAATAGTTATAACATAGGGTGACACAGAACTAGCTCCAATTCATCAATGTAATGTAGGCATGTATTCCGAATATAGTCATACGTGCTTATGGAAAAGAACTTGCATGACATCTTTTGTCCTACCCTCCCGTGGCAGTGGGGTCCTATTGGAAACTAAGGGATATTAAGGCCTCCTTTTAATAGAGTACCGAACCAAAGCATTAACACTTAGTGAATACACGAACTCCTCAAACTATGGTCATCACCGGTAAGTATCGCGATTATTGTCACTTCGGGGTTAACGGATCATAACACATAATAGGTGACTATAGACTTGCAAGATAGGATCAAGAACTCACATATATTCATGAAAATATAATAGGTTCAGATCTGAAATCATGGCACTCGGGCCCTAGTGACAAGCATTAAGCATAACAAAGTCATAGCAACATCAATCTCAGAACATAGTGGATACTAGGGATCAAACCCTAACAAAACTAACTCGATTACATGGTAAATCTCCTCCAACCCATCACCGTCTAGCAAGCCTACGATGGAATTCCTCACGCACGGCGGTGAGAATCATGAAATTGGTGATGGAGGAAGGTTGATGATGACGACGGCGACGGATTCCCCTCTCCGGAGCCTCGAACGGACTCCAGTTCATCCCTCCCAAGAGAGATTAGGGCTTGGCGGCGGCTCCGTATCGTAAAACGCGATGAATCCTTCTCCCTGGTTTTTTTCTCCCCGAACGTGAATATATAGAGGTGGATTTGAGGTCGGTGGAGCACCAGGGGGCCCACGAGGCAGGGGGCGCGCCCCCACCCTCGTGGACAGGGTGTGGGCCCCCTGGCCTTGATTCTTTCGCCAGTATTTTTATTAATTCCAAAAGTATTCTCCGTGAAGTCTCAGGTCATTCCGAGAACTTTTATTTTTGCACAAAAATAACACCATGGCAATTCTGCTGAAAACAGCGTCAGTCCGGGTTAGTTCCATTCAAATCATGCAAGTTAGAGTCCAAAACAAGGGCAAAAGTGTGTGGAAAAGTAGATACGATGGAGACGTATCAACTCCCCCAAGCTTAAACCTTTGCTTGTCCTCAAGAAATTCAGTTGATAAACTGAAAGTGATAAAGAAAAACTTTTACAAACTCTGTTTGCTCTTGTTGTTGCAAATATGTAAAGCCAACATTCAAGTTTTCAGCAAATATTAAAAACTAACCATATTCACAATAACACTTAGGTCTCATATTTACTCATATCAATGGCATAATCAGCTAGCGAGCAATAATAATAAATCTCGGATGACAACACTTTCTCGAAAGATCATAATATGATATAACAAGATGGTATCTCGCTATCCCTTTCTGAGACTGCAAAACATAAATGCAGAGCGCCTCTGAAGATCAAGGACTGACTAAACATTGTAATTCATGGTAAAAGAGATCCAGTTATACTCAATATAAATTAATAGTAATAGATGCAAATGACAACGGTGCTCTCCAACTGGTTGTTTTTTATAAGAGGAGGATGACTCAACATAAAAGTAAATAGATAGGCCCTTCGCAGTGGGAAGTAGGGATTTGTAGAGGTGCCAGAGTTCGATTTTGAAGCAGAGATAAATAATATTTTGGGTGGCATACTTTCATTGTCAACATAACAACCGAGAGATCTCGATATCTTACATGCTACACACATTATAGGCGGTTCCCAAACAGAATGGTAAAGTTTATATTCCCCCACCACCAACAAGCATCAATCCATGGCTGGCCTGAAACAACGGGTGCCTCCAACTAACAACAGTCATGGGGAGTTTTGTTTGCAATTATTTTGATTTGAGCATGGGACTGGGCATCCCGGTGACCAACCATTTTCTCGTGAGTGAGGAGCGGAGTCCACTCCTCTTGAGAATAACCCGCCTAGCATGGGAGATACAGACAACCCTAGTTGATACATGAGCTATTCGAGCATACAAAACAAAATTTCATTTGAAGGTTTAGAGTTTGGCACATATAAATTTAGTTGGAACGGCAGGTAGATACCGCATATAGGAAGGTATGGTGGACTCATATGGAATAACTTTGGGGTTTATGGAAGTGGATGCACAAGCAGTATTCCCGCTTAGTACAAGTGAAGCTAGAAAAAGACTGGGAAGCGACCAACTAGAGAGCGACAACGGTCATGAACATGCATTAAAACTAATTAACATTGAGTGCAAGCATGAGTAGGATATAATCCACCATGAACATAAATATCGTGAAGGCTATGTTGATTTTATTTCAACTACATGCGTGAACATGTGCCGAGTCAAGTCACTCGAATCGTTCACAGGAGGATACCACCCTATCATACCACATCACAACCATTTTAATAGCATGTTGGCACGCAAGGTAAACCATTATAAACTCCTAGCTAATTAATCATGGAATAAGTAACTATAATCTCTAATTGTCATTGCAAACATGTTTCATTCATAATAGGCTGAATCAGGAACGATGAACTAATCATATTTACAAAAACAAGTGAGGTCGAGTTCATACCAGCTTCTCTCATCTCAATCAGTCCATCATATATCGTCATTATTGCCTTTCACTTGCACGACCGAATGGTGTGAATAATAATAATAGTGCACGTGCATTGGACTAAGCTGGAATCTGCAAGCATCTTAATACACAGGAGAAGACAAGATAATATAGGCTCTTGGTTAAATCAACAATAATGCATATAAGAGCCATTTCAACATTTTCATTATGGTCTTCTCCTCTAGACCCCCAAAGAAAATAAATAAAACTATTTACACGGGAAAGCTCCCAACAAGCAAAAGAAGAACGAGAAATCTTTTTAGGTTTTCTTTTAATTATTACTACTACAAGCATGGAAAGTAAACTAGCTAAAAGCTACAACTAATTTTGTGTGTGTTTTTCTTAAGGTTTTCAAACACAGAAGAAGAAAGTGAAAAAAGGAAAATAAACTAGCATGGAAATTACAATGAAAAAGTATGAGCACCGACAACTAGCATGAGTGTGTGAACATGAATGTAATGTCGGTGAGAAATACATACTCCCCCAAGCTTAGGATTTTGGCCTAAGTTGGTCTATGCCCATGGATCAAAGCTACTCTCTCCGGTGTACTGAGAAAGGTGCTCGGGGTGCCACTGGTTGGCGATCTCCTCCGGATCCCACTGATAAACAGACTGACGGTGAGGATCAAGTGGTGGCTCCCGGCTCGGGCTCTGGAGCTGGTGTTAGGCTCCGGTAGGCATGAATGGCCTCCGGCAAGACAAGGTACATGCCTGAAGATAAATTGAACAAAGAAGGAGCAGGCAAGGTAATAGTCTCAAAGTAATTTTTATCAAATATCAGTCTATAGTTAAGCAACTTTTTCTTATTCTTAACAAGAAAATCATGTGCTACCATACTCTTATAGTCTAGAAAAATAGGAGGCAGCAACTTTTCCTCTTTCTCATAGTGTCTAATAGGTATCTCGAAATATTTAGCAAGCCGCGAAGCAAAGATACCTCCAAAGATGGGACCCTTCGTACGGTTCAGATTTAACCACTTGGCAACAATAGCG
Source organism: Triticum aestivum (assembly GCF_018294505.1). NCBI lineage: Eukaryota > Viridiplantae > Streptophyta > Magnoliopsida > Poales > Poaceae > Triticum > Triticum aestivum. Next base: position 95,913,877 of record NC_057805.1, read on the forward strand.
CCTAAACTAAAAGTGTTATCGCGAAACAAAGCATGGCACAAAATAACAATATCAGGGCCACTAAGGTTTCCACAGTTCCCGCGACCAATTAAGCATCTACTAGCAAATATTGCAAAGTAACGTAGAATAGGAAAGTGTATGCTAGTAATTCTTGCATCGGAAACCTTCCTCGTCTCCCCTACAGCGATCATATCAATAAACCCTTCCACATCGTTACGATGTGGTTCCTCTATGCTGCCATCAAAGGGCAACTTGCAAACCCCACAAAAGTCATAAAGTGACATCTCCTTATACTCATCATATAAATAAAAATCCACCGAAGGTGGTGATCTCCTAGCATGGAAATGAAAATTTTGCACAAAAGTATTAGTGAGTAGGAGATACTGATCGAGCTGGTCGTGCAGGAAGTCGATGAGGCATGCATTCTCAGCCAATTGATAAAAATCATCATGAATCCCGGCTGCTCTCAAGAAATCATCACAAGGCCATTCACACGGCCGAACCTCCGAGGGAGATTATATTTGGGCTTCTCTTGGTAGTTCATGGTCCGGCTCATGTATTGCGGGCCTGGGTCCTTGCTTCCTTGAAGAACCACCTTGGTACATTTTCCTAAACATATTTCTTCCTTTGAAAATTTTCTGAAAATTTTAGTAACTCAAAATAAAAGTGAACCAAACTCAACAAAATTGATAGCAACTACTCCCTCAGGTGCCTAGAGACTATATCATGCATTAGAACTACTTGGGACCATATAAATTTGGCATGTAAGATCAAGAACAGGGTCACCTAAGCAGCAAAAAATTGCAATGAATAAAGCACTAGAACAAAAACTAATTGGACCATTGGAGGAGTCACATACCGAAGAACAATCCCCCAAAGCAGTTTTGTGAGTGGAGCTTTGAGCAAGGAGATCAAAAACGGCAGCAAGATGAGCTAGAACTTGTGCTTGAGCTGGTTGGTGATTTTTTTTGGGAGGAGGAAGGAGTGTGTGGGTGCTAGAATAAGTGGACGGGGGCCACTAGGGGCCCACAAGGCAGGGGGCGCGCCTAGGGGGGTGGGCGTGCCTTGGACCCTCGTGGCCAGGTGCTGGCTCCCCCTGATGTGTTGTCAGTGCCAGATATTCTCAAATATTCTAGAAAAATCATATTTCATTTTCAGGGCATTTGGAGAACTTTTATTTTTGGGGTATTTTTTATTGCACGGATAATTCAAAAAACAGACAGAAAATACTATTTTTGCTTTATTTAACCTAAATAGCAGAAAGTAAAAGGAGGGTACAGAAGGTTGTGCTTTCTAACTTCATCCATCTCATGTTCATCAAAAGGAATCCACTAACAAGGTTGATCAAGTCTTGTTAACAAACTCATTCCGAATAACATGGAACCGGAGAAATTTTGAATAACACTAGGTTACCTCAACGGGGATATGCACATCCCCAACAATAAGAATATCATATTTCTTCTTGACAGTAGGAAGAGGAAATTCAAAACTTCCAATAATAATTGATGGATTTTTCCAATAGAATTGATACTGTGGACTTGAGGTTGTTTCCTCAGAAAGTGTACCGTATGCTCATTACCATTAACATGAAAAGTGACATTGCCTTTGTTGCAATCAATAACAGCCCCTACAGTATTCAAAAAGGGTCTACCAAGGATAATCGACATACTATCGTCCTCGGGAATATCAAGAATAACAATGTCCGTTAAAATAGTAACGTTTGCAACCACAACAGGCACATCCTCACAAATACCGACAGGTATAGCAGTTGATTTATCAGCCATTTGCAATGATATTTCAGTAGGTGTCAACTTATTCAAATCAAGTCTATGATATAAAGAGAGGGGCATAACACTAACACCGGCTCCAAGATCACATAAAGCAGTTTTAACATAATTTCTTTTAATGGAGCATGGTATAGTTGGTACTCATGGATCTCCAAGTTTCTTAGGTATTCCACCTTTAAAAGTATAATTAGCAAGCATGGTGGAAATCTCAGCTTCCGGTATCTTTCTTTTATTTGTAACAATTTCCTTCATATACTTAGCATAAGGATTCATTTTAAGCATATCAGTCAAATGCATACACAAAAAGATAGGTCTAATCATTTCAGCAAAGCGCTCAAAATCCTCATCATCCTTTTTCTTGGATGGTTTAGGAGGAAAAGGCATGGGTTTCTGAACCCATGGTTCTCTTTCTTTACCATGCTTCCTAGCAACGAAGTCTCTCTTGTCATAACGTTGATTCTTTCATTGTGGGTTATCAAGATCAACAGCAGGTTCAATCTCTACATCATTGTTATTGCTAGGTTGAGCATCAACATGAACATCATCATTAACATTATCACTAGGTTCATGTTCATTACCAGATTGTGTTTCAGCATCAGAAATAGAAATATCATTGGGATTCTCAGGTGTGTGTCAACAATAGGTTCACTAGAAGCATCCAAAGTCCTATCATTTTTCTTTTTCTTCCTCTTAGAAGGACTAGGTGCATCAACATTAGTTCTCTGAGAATCCTGCTCAATTCTCTTAGGGTGGCCCTCAGGATACAAAGGTTCCTGAGTCATTTTACCCCCTCTAGTCATAACTCTAACAGCATTATCATTTTTCTTATTATTTAATTCATTGAGCAAATCATTCTGAGCTTTAAGCACTTGTTCTACTTGAGTGGTAACCATAGAAGCATGTTTACTAATAAGTTTAAGTTCACCTTTAAATCTAGACATATAATCAGTCAAGTGTTCAATCATATAAGCATTGCGTTTCAATTTTCTACCAACATAAGCGTTGAAGTTTTCTTGTTTAACAATAAAATTATCAAACTCATCCAAGCATTGGCTAGCAGACTTATAACGAGGAATATCACCTTCATCAAATCTATAGAGAGAATTTACCTTTACTACCTGTGTCGGGTTATCAAGACCATGTATTTCTTCAATAAGTGGTAAATTCTTAACATCTTCAGCTTTAATACCCTTTTCTTTCATAGATTTCTTTGCCTCTTGCATATCTTCAGGATTGAGAAATAGAATACCCCTTTTCTTCGGAGTTGGCTTAGGAGTTGGTTCAGGAAGTGTCCAATTATTTTCATTAGTCAACATATTATTCAATAGCAATTCAGCTTGATCAATGGTTCTTTCCCTAAAAACACAACCAGCACAACTATCCAGGTGGTCTCTGGAAGCATCGGTTAGTCCAAAGATATCAAGTATTTCATTTTTATTGAGAGGATGATCATGCAAAGAATGAAGTAATTGGAGAAGCATCCCCCAAGCTTGTGGGAGACTCTCATCTTCAATTTGCATAAATTTATATATTTCCCTTAAAGCAGCTTGTTTCTTATGAGCGAGGAAATATTTAGCAAAGAAGTAATAAATCATATCCTGGGGACTACGCACACAACCAAGATCAAGAGAATTAAACCATGTTTTAGCATCACCCTTTAATGAGAACGGAAATAACTTAAGGATATAGTAGTAGCGAGTTTTCTCATCATTAGTGAACGTGGTGGCTATATCGTTTAATTTAGTAAGATGTGCCACAAGAGTTTCAGATTCATAGCCATAAAAAGGATCAGATTCAACCAAAGTAATTATCTCAGGATCGACAGAGAAATCATAATCCTTATAAGTAACACAGATAGGTGAAGTAGCAAAAGCAGGGTCATATTTCATTCTAGAATTCAAAGATTTTTCTTTCAGCTTAGCTAATAATTTCTTAAGATCATATCTATCATTGCAAGCAAGAAAGTCTCTAGCAGTTTCTTCATACATAATGTAACCCTCAGGCACAACAGGCAATCCATATCTAGGGGGAGAATCTTCATCATCACTTTCATCAATATTACCAGTTTCAATAATTTCATTCTCTCTAACCCTAGCAAGTTGTTCATCAAGAAATTCACCTAATGGCACAGTAGTATCAAGCATAGAAGTAGTTTCATCATAGGTATCATGCAAAGCCGAAGTGGCATCTTCAATAACATGCGACATATCAGAATTAATAACAGAAGCAGGTTTAGGTGTCGCAAGTTAACTCAAAATAGAAGGTGAATCAAGTGCAGAGCTAGATGGCAGTTCCTTACCTCCCTCGTAGTTGAGGGAAAGATCTTAGTTCTTTTGTCTTTCAAGTTCTTCATAGTGACCAGCAGATATAAATCCCAAGTGACTCAAAGAATAGAGCTATGCTCCCCGGCAACGGTGCCAGAAAATAGTCTTGATAACCCACAAGTATAGGGGATCGCAACAGTTTTCGAGGGTATAGAGTATTCAACCCAAATTTATTGATTCTACACAAGGGGAGCCAAATAATATTCTCAAGTATTAGCAGTTGTGTTATGAATTCAACCACACCTGGATAACTTAGTATCTGCAACAAAGTATTTAGTAGCAAAGTAGTATGGAAGTAACGCTAATGGTGATAAAAGTAACAGTAGTAGCTTTGTAGTAATTGTAACAGTGGCAACGGAAAAGTAACTAAGCGGAGAACAATATGTGAAAAGCTCGTAGGCATTGGATCGGTGATGGAGAATTATGTCGGATGCGATTCCTCATGCAATAGTTATAACATAGGGTGACACAGAACTAGCTCCAATTCATCAATGTAATGTAGGCATGTATTCCGAATATAGTCATACGTGCTTATGGAAAAGAACTTGCATGACATCTTTTTTCCTACCCTCCCTTGGCCGCGGGGTCCTATTGGAAACTAAGGGATATTAAGGCCTCCTTTTAATAGAGTACCGGACCAAAGCATTAACACTTAGTGAATACACGAACTCCTCAAACTAGGGTCATCACCGGTAAGTATCCCGATTATTGTCACTTCGGGGTTAATGGATCATAACACATAATAGGTGACTATAGACTTGCAAGATAGGATCAAGAACTCACATATATTCATGAAAACATAATAGGTTCAGATCTGAAATCATGGAACTCGGGCCCTAGTGACAAGCATTAAGCATACCAAAGTCATAGCAACATCAATCTCAGAACATAGTGGATACTAGGGATCAAACCCTAACAAAAGTAACTCGATTACATGGTAAATCTCATCCAACCCATCACCGTCCAGCAAGCCTACGATGGAATTACTCATGCACGACGGTGAGCATGATGAAATTGGTTATGGAGGAAGGTTGATGATGACGACGGCAACGGATTCCCTTCTCCGGAGCCCCGAACGGACTCCAGATCAGCCCTCCCGAGAGAGATTAGGGCTTGGCGGCGGCTCCATATCGTAAAACGCGATGAATCCTTCTCCCTGATTTTTTTCTCCCCGAACGTGAATATATAGAGTTGGAGTTGAGGTCGGTGGAGCACCAGGGGGCCCACGAGGCAGGGGGAGCGCGCCCAGGGGGGTAGGCGCGCCCCCACCCTCGTGGACAGGGTCTAGGCCCCCTGGCCTTGATTCTTTCGCCAGTATATTTTATTAATTCCAAAAGTATTCTCCGTGAAGTTTCAGGTCATTCCAAGAACTTTTATTTCTGCACAATAATAACACCATGGCAATTCTGCTGAAAATAGCGTCAGTCTGGGTTAGTTCCATTCAAATCATGCAAGTTAGAGTCCAAAACAAGGGCAAAAGTGTTTCGAAAAGTAGATACGATGGAGACGTATCACTTCTACGCCGTCCTCAGCCACTATAAGCTGCATGCCCTTCATCTCCATCCCAACTCCGTACTCCTTCTATCGATCTTCGCCTTCTACTGTGAGGCATTCTTGGGTGTGATGCCGTCCGTGGCTCTGCTTCGCCACTTCTTCTTCCTCCAGAACAAGGGCGGCCAATTACTCGGGGTGCACCAACTTCGTCGCGGCCAACGGGACCAACGCGATATCGAAGGCCGGTAAGAAGGCCGAGAACTTCAGGAGCAAGTGGGTCCTCATGGACGCCAAGTGTTCCCACCCTCGATTGGTGCTGCCGACTGAGATGCCCGCACCTTGCAACAAGTGGCTCAGTGCGAAGCTTACCGACCCCCGGGCGGGGCAGGTGCTGGAGAAGATGACTGCCGACCTGAAGCCTGATGACCCGAAGGCGGCGAAGCTGATGGGAGCCATGATCATGAAGGAGTTCCTGGCGCGGCGCGTAGCTCCACTTCAGGCGCGCTTGCGTCCCTTGTGGAATCTCGGGGACGAGGAGGACGACCTCTGTCTGCACCCCGGTGCCTTGTCGGACATGGAGCTCGGCGCAGCTCTCCGCCTTTTGGTGGGGGATGACCAGGGGTATCCGCCGGACACCCATGTTCCCCTGTATCGCTGCCCGGACGGGGTGAAGATAGCCGCCTCCATGCCCACCTTCGACGGGCGCGGGCTCATGCCGCCAGCGCCCTCCGAGGCCCCGGTGGTGACGGCTCCGGTGATGGTGTCCTCCGATGACTCTGACGGGGAGGAGGAGCAGGACTCGGAGGTGACTCCGGAGGGGACCGAGGAGACCTCCCCTCCGCGCAAGGCCGATCTCCTCCGCGCCCTGCCCGATGACGACGCTGGCGAGCACCCGATGAGGGAGGTCTCGCCCCCTGCTGGGGTCACCACGAGGTCCAAGGTCACCCCCTCGAAGAAGTCGTCGGCTGGGGTCCCGACGAAGGGCAGGTCAGCACTGGTCTCTTGGGGCGATGCTCCTGCCCTGACACTGTCCGATGCTGCCGCCGGCCAGCTGCCGCAGCCTCATCTGCTCCAGGAGCTCGGGCACCGGCGCCTCATGCCGCGAGGCCCTTGGGCTCCGCACTATTGAAGAGGCCGCGGGACTATGCCACCACGGACCAGTAAGCACCTCGCCCTGACTTTGTTCTTGCTCCTGCTTCGGCTGCTGCTTCCTGACGTTCTCTTCTTGCACTGTCAGGCCGACTCTGTCGGTGAAGAAGAAGAGAGAGGGGGCGGCTATCGGTGTCAAAACCGGCGGATCTCGGGTAGGGGGTCCCGAGCTGTGCGTCTAAGGTCGATGGTAACAGGAGAGGGGGGACATGATGTTTAGCCAGGTTCGGGCCCTCTCTATTGAGGTAATATCCTACTTCCTGCTTGATTGATCTTGATGAATATGAGTATTACAAGAGTTGATCTACCTCGAGATCGTAATGGCTAAAACCCTAAGAGTCTAGCCTATATGACTATGAGTACGATTCTTCACCTCTACGGACTAAGCCCTCCGGTTTATATAGACACCGGAGGGGACTAGGGTTGTACCAAGTCGGTTATAGAGAAAGGAATCTTCATATCAGGATGCTAAGCTTTCCTTCCACGCCAAGGAGAGTCCCATCCGGACACGGGTGAGAGTTTTCGGTCTTGTGTCTTTACAGCCCATCAGTCCGGCCCATGTCCAACAGGCCGGACGCCCGAGGACCCCTTAATCCAGGACTCCCTCAGTAGCCCCCGAACCAGGCTTTCAATGACGATGTGTCCGGCGCGCAGATTGTCTTCGGCATTGCAAGGCAGGTTCCTCCTCCGATGACTTCAAAGGACTGTATTCGACCTTCCCTTTAATGTCGTCCCATCGGCTTCTGTGCATCCATAGCTTCAACTTCCACGTGTCGAGCGAATACGAGAGGTCAGGGTATTTTTTTACATATAACACCCCGGCCATGTAAGAAGAGTGTCTATTTAAAGGGATTGGATCTCAGATCCATTCCACATCACGTGAAAAATCCTCAGAGCTTGCTAGGAAAAACCACTCCAATATGGCTAGCGCTTCCAGCTCTTCCTCCCGTCCCCATGGCGCAGAAAAAGGCGATTGGGAGAGATGTTCCGTATCCCACGGTCAGCTGGTGAAGCTGCAAACACAGGGATTTCTCTCCCCCCCTGCGGATTTAGTCCCCGTTCGAGCAGGATTGACTTCCTTTAACGGTGGGGCTCAGGACAAGAATTTCCCCAATCCATCCAGGGGGAGCGAGTGTGCTATGTCCCCTATTTGTTAAGAGGCGTCAGATTTCCAATCCATCCGTTCCTCCGAGGGCTGCTGGAGTATTATGGCCTTCAACTGCACAATTTCACTCCTGCCTCCATCCTGCACATCGCGGGTTACTTCTCTCTTTGCGAGCTAGTTCTGGGGTGCGAGGCCCATTTTGAATTGTGGAGGAAGCTATTCTGCCTCGTCCCTCGCAACCAAGATGGATCAATATTCGAAGTGGGCGGAGCCGAGATATGGCGTATCGCCAAGACCGGATACATGTCCGGCACACTGAAGAAGGCATCCGAAGAGTGGCCCTCCGAATGGTTCTATATCGAGGACGTCGCCCTTCCTGACCCAGTTCGAATGGGTCTTCCTGAATTCAAAAGTGTTTCGTTGAAGAAACGCCACAGCTGGCATCCTCGGATCCTCGAGGAGGAAGATAGTGCGAAAGTCCGTCAACTGATGAGCAAGATAAAGACGCTTGCCCAGTCCGGATTATCAATAGTCGAGGTAATGGCGACTTCCATAGTGCGAGGGGTGTAGCCACTCCAATACAGAGGGCTTCCCATGTGGCACTATAATGGAAAAGATGACGCCTCTCGCTGCGGTCCGAAGGGTCCGGACACCCCCGCCACTCTGGCAAAAATATTAGCCGAACTGTTCAAAGGGGAGGAAGAGGAATTTATTCGTATCAAGCGCAGAGATGGATTCTCCATGTACGATCCCCCTAGCTGGGTGAGTTCCAACCCCGCTGCTCTACTCATTCTATTCCCCGAGTCAATTTTAATGAACATTAACTTGTCCATTTGTAACAGAAGTGGCAAAAGATCCCCGAAGAGCTATACAGCCCTGCCCCACAGCCAGAGGATCACGATCGGGACCTTGATCCCGGATTCAAAGAGGATCCGGACATATTTGTGTTGCTCGAGGATGGGGTGTTCTACCAGGCGAGCTATGACGGCACGGAAGTGACCATCACCGCTGACTATCCCGGTCTTCTCCCTACCTCACACGTAAGTAATCAGGAGACATCTCCTCCAAAAGAGCCTCCTCATTCTGCCTCACCCACCGCACTGTCTCGTGCTCCAAAGGGGAGGTGTTCGGCATGCCATGTCGCACCAGAGGCCACTCTAAAGAGTGTGGCACCCACGCCGGGCAAGCCTTCGAAGAGGAAGGCAAACGAAGGCCCGGCCGAGCCTTCATCGAAGAGGTATGGTTTCATAAATATGCCTCCTGATAGTCACATCCAACTGTGACACTTTCCGCTTGTGCCTTCTCAGGAAAAGCGTTCGCCGAACTATGTTCGGGGATACTGCCGGTCATACTCCCAACAGCCAGGTTCCAGACCCTGCCAAAAAGACAAGGGCAGATACGGGCGTGACGCCGGATTGTGCTTTGGCCGAGGATTTGGATGATGTATCCGTCACCAACTCGGAAGTGGAAAGCGCCATGGGTCATCGGCATCGGAGGGCCGTTCTTCGCAACCCTGGTTTTACAAAAGAGGCATTCTATGGCTTCAGCTCGGCGGATGCATACATCCGAGCTGCTCGAGACGGGCTTATGAGAGCCGCGAACCAGCATTTGAAAGATATGCGAGTAAGTTTATATTATACCAATCTGATAGTTATATACTAGTAGCCCCCGAGACTTGAAGCAGGTGATACAACTGATTTAAGGATCATTGTGCAACCAGGCGCTTACAGAGAAGAAAAAGCTGTTGTCTCAGGAACTAGAAAAGTATCAGACCCAGCTAACTGCTGCTAACGCCGAACTGGAGAAATCCAAGAAGGCGTCACCTGGTAATGTTCCCCTCTATCGAGAAAACATAATTATATACCAATAATGCTAACACTGTTGCTCATCTCATGATAGGATCATAAGATCAACTACAGGAGCAACTGAAAGCCGCTCAAGTGGGAGAACAAGAAGCCAAAAGACTACTAGCCGCGGGCGAGCGTGTGCTGACACAAGTTAGGGAGGAGAAAAACAAGCTCCAGGATTCCAATACCCAGCTGGGCGAAGAACTGAAAGATGTACGGGCCCAGCTGGCTGACTCCATGAAGGAAAATAAGAGGCTTCAAGGCGGCATATTTAGTATGTGGTCAAACTTACCTCTATGTAATTCGGAGATAAAAGGGACTGACAGATTTATGTCTGTAGGTATGCTGACTGACCGTCTCGAAGAGAAGGTGTCCAGATTCTTGGGCGATCTGCTAGAAGAGCTGTCGCAAGTGCACGAGCAAGCTCGGCAGGCGATGTGAAGTGTTGCCAAGGCTTTATGGCCATCCGCCTCCCCTCCAGGAAGAATGGAGGAGCTTATACAGCTATTCAGGGGAGCGCGGCGGTGTTTCTGGTTATGGAAGATATCGGCCTGCCGGGAAGGTGCACGAGAAGCCCGGGCCATGGTGAAAACACGGTATACCAAGCTTGATCCGAATCATATGGCTCGGGTCGGACCTCTAGGGTCAGATGGAAAAGAAATTCCCGTTAATTTGGTATATGACCAAGTCGAAGTAGCCGCCAAATATTCCCAACAGGATTGTAAGTTAGACAGCCTGTTAGACGGTATAGAGGAGGAAATTTTTGAGTCCAAGTGACTATGTACTTTCCTTGACATATTTGTCCCTAGCCGGATTGTAAAACGATTGTCATGGCAGACCTTTTCGCTTCGACCTCTGGACCCGAAGGTGCGGAGTGTTTCCGAATACCTGAGCGGCAAAAATAGACCGGGGTATGCGTGGAAACTAGGCGTAGGGGTCATAGGTTCTTGAACAGACAAGTTGTATCTGGCTAGCTATGTTATATTACATTGTGATTGTAAGAAACATCTTCCAGAGAGAATAGTTCCGTTAAGGGTTCCTTTCCCTGGGTGTACATGCGTTAATATGCATGTCCGAACTGTGATTGCAGAAATCGCAGTGTTCGTAACATCTGGGGGTTCACAATGAGGTGAATGCAAAAACATCTTTAATCTGCCGAACGAATATTCCCTTAAGAACGCGAGATTTCTGCTTCACCCAGTCTGAGGTACACATCCGGATGACCCGACAGTAACAATCGCAGAGGTGCTCCCTTTATGCCCTAGTCGAACTAACGGGAACGTAGGGCATAAGCACAGGAGCCAGGCAACCCAGCTTTGCCAAAACTTAAGTCATATCGATGCATATAATGGCGAAGAAAAGGTACATATGAGGAAAACACACATATGTGATGAGCTTGATGCTCGGAAAATAACAATAATAAGCTTCTGTACAAGAATCCCCCAGGTATAATGGACGTACATATTTGAGGATGTGTATGTCCCGAGTGCACGGTGTAGCCGCGCGACAGCTTAAAGGCTAAAAAAAGACCGAAAAGAGAGGAAGAAGTGATTGAAACAATAGGGAGAAGGAGACGAACAAAGAGTTCGGCGCTAGGCATAGAATCTTCGGAGTTTGGCCGCGTTCCAGGGGATCGGCTCTAGGCGATTGTCTGACGCATCATGCAGGCGGTACGCTCCTCCAGTGAGAACTTCGTCAATGATGAAGGGACCCTCCCACTTGGGCTTGAGTTTGTCCTTTTTCTTCTTCGGCAAGCGTAGAACAAGTTCGCCAACATTATAAGTCTTGGCCTGTACTTCTCTGCTTTGATATCTGCGGGCCTGTTGTTGATAAAATGCGGAACGGGCCTTTGCAATGTCGCGCTCCTCCTCCAGGGCATCTAGGCTGTCCCGCCGATCAAGCTCGGCCTCTCTCTCTTCGTACATGCGCACTCGAGGTGAGTCATGAATAATGTCGCAGGGTAACACTGCCTCCGCGCCGTACACCATGAAGAAAGGTGTATATCCAGTGGTGCGGTTGGGTGTGGTCCGCAGCCCCCAGAGTACGGAGTCGAGCTCCGCAACCCAGTGCTTGTCTGATTCTTTCAAAGACCGCACTAGTCTAGGTTTGATGCCGCTCATAATAAGACCATTGGCTTGTTCGACTTGCCTGTTTGTTGGTGGGTGATAGACGGAGGCGTAATCGAGCTTAATGCCCAGATTAGCACACCAGGTTTTCACCTCACCAGCTGTGAAATTGGAGCCGTTATCGATGATGATGCTGTGTGGAACACCATAACGGTGCACCACACCCGATATGAATTCTATCACTGGTCTGGCCACGTCCGTTTTAACTGGTTTGGCCTCTATCCACTTAGTGAATTTGTCCACCATGACCATCAGATATTTTTTCTTATGGCTTCCTCCTTTAAGGGGTGCGACCATATCAAGTCCCCAGACCGCGAAAGGCCAAGTGATGGGGATTGTTTGTAGAGCAGTGGGTGGCATACGGCTTTGGTTGGCGAAAAGCTGGCATCTGACGCAACGTTGGACAAGGCCCTGTGCATCTGCTCTGGCCATCGGCCAATAAAAACCTATACGGAAGGCCTTGCTAACAAGGGCCCGAGCCGCGGCGTGGTGACCACCGAGACCGGCATGAATTTCAGCCAAGAGCTGCCGCCCCTCTTCCTCGTATATACATCTTTGGACTACTCCGGTGGCGCTTTTCCTGTAGAGTTCTCTGTCGTGAACCTTGTAGGCCTTCGAAAGCCGGACAATGCGGCGAGCCTCATTCTGATCCTCAGGGAGTTCTCGCCTATTAAGGTAGGTCAAGAAGGGTTCGGTCCATGGGGCAATGGCTGCCGTGATGAGATGGGCCGATGGTGTTATTTCGGTGGCTGAGCTCCCGATGATATTGATGTGTTCGGAATCTGGGGTTGTAGTCGGATCCGGACTGGTGTTGCCGCTCTCCCCTTGCCACACCACGGACGGCTTAAAAAGCCTTTCCAGAAAAATGTTAGGTGGGACAGGGTCGCGCTTGGCGCCGATGCGAGCAAGGATGTTCACCGCTTGATTACTTTCTCGAGCCACATGATGAAACTCGAGCCCCTCGAACCGAGCCGACATTTTCAGGACGGCGTTACGATAAGCCACCATCTTCGGATCTTTGGCATCGAAGTCTCCATTTATTTGAGATATTGCGAGGTTTGAGTCCCCGCGCACTTCCAGGCGTCGTATGCCCATGGAGATGGCCATCGAAGTCCATGTACTAAGGCCTCATATTCGGCTGCGTTGTTGGAGTCTGTGTATAATATTTGGAGTACGTACTGAACTACGTCTCCAGTGGGGGACGTTAAGACCACGCCTGCCCCTAACCCTGCCAACATTTTGGAACCATCGAAGTACATAACCCAGTTGGAATACGTGCCCTACTCTTTAGGGAGTTCGGCCTCTGTCCATTCGGCGATGAAGTCAGCCAGCACTTGGGATTTAATGGCTCGGCGCGGTTTGTATGTTATGTCGAATGGAAGGATCTCAATGGCCCACTTAGCAATTCGGACCGTAGCATCGAGGTTGTTTATTATGTCGTTGAGTGGTACCTCGGAAGCCACCATAATCGAGCACTCTTGGAAGTAGTGTCGCAGCTTCCGGGATGCCATAAAGACCGCGTATGCTATTTTTTGGTAATGAGGGTATCGGGATTTGCAAGGTGTGAGAACAGTGGATACGTAGTATACCGGTTTCTGGAGCGGGAATTTGTGTCCGTCCTGTTCTCGCTCAACGACGAGCACGATGCTCACCACTTGGTGTGTTGCCGATATGTATAATAACATAGGTTCGTTGACGTTTGGCGCGGCCAGGATTGGGTTGCTCGCTAAAAGGGCCTTTATTTCCTCCAGTCCGGCCGTTGCCGCATCCGTCCACTCGAAGTGGTCAGTGCGGCGGACAAGGCGGTAGAGTGGCAATGCTTTTTCTCCCAATCTGGAGATAAAGCGGCTTAAAGCTGCCACACATCCTGTGAGTTTTTGGACCTGTTTGAGGCCTGTTGGCGTAGCCAATTGCGACAAAGCTCGAATTTTGGCTGGGTTTGCCTCAATTCCTCTATTGGAAATGATGAAGCCCAGCAATTTTCTGGTAGGGACACCGAAAACACATTTTTCCGGATTGAGCTTGATGTCGTATGCACGGAGGTTGTCAAATGTGAGACGCAAATCGTCTATCAGTGACTCGACGTGCCTGGTTTTGATGACGACGTCATCCACATATGCTTCTACTGTCTTGCCGATCTGTTTCTCCAGGCATGTCTGAATCATGCGTTGGTAGGTGGCGCCAGCATTTTTGAGCCCGAAGGGCATAGTGTTGAAGCAGAAAGGCCCATACGGGGTAATGAATGCCGTTGCGGCCTGGTCGGACTCCTTCATCTTAATTTGATGGTATCCGGAGTATGCGTCGAGGAAACACAGTGAGTCGTGTCCTGCGGTCGCATCAATAATCTGATCGATGCGAGGGAGGGGGAAGGGATCCTTAGGGCAGGCCTTGTTGAGGTCTTTGAAGTCGACTCATAGGCGCCAGAATTTATCCTTCTTTGGTACCATCACCAGGTTTGCTAGCCAGTCCGGGTGTTTTATTTCTCTGATGAATCCGGCCTCGAGTAACTTGGCTAGCTCCTCCCCCATGGCTTGTCGTAAAAAAAAAAAAAAACGCCGCAGTGTTTGCTTGACCGGTTTATGTCCCTTTAATATATTGAGGCTATGTTCGGCCAATCTGCGTGGGATTCCTGGCATATCAGAAGGGTGCCAGGCGAATATGTCCCAGTTTTCACGCAGGAACTCTTGTAGTGCGGCGTCGACCGTTGGGTCGAGTTGTGCTCTGATGGATGCTGTTTTCTTGGGATCCGTCGGGTGGACTTGAAATTTGACTATTTCATCTGCTGGTTTAAAGGAGGTGGATTTGGGTCGTTTGTCCAGGATTACGTCATCCCCATCCACAGTGGAGCGTAGCGCGGTTAGCTCTTCGGCCGCGAGTATTTCAAACAATGCCTCGAGGGCTAGGGATGCGGTTTTATTTTCGGCGCGGAGTGCTATGTCCGGATCACTGGCAAGAGTGATGATACCGTTTGGCCCGGGCATCTTGAGCTTCATGTACCCGTAATGAGGTATGGCTTGGAAGTGTGTAAATGCGTCTTGCCCCAATAAGGCGTGATATCCGCTGTTGAAAGGAGCCACTTGGAAGGTTATCTCTTCGGACCGATAATTCTTCAGTCTGCCGGATACCACGTCAAGCGTGATTTTTCCCGCGCATCGCGCCTCCCGACTAGGAATGATTCCCCGGAAGGTCGTGCTACTTTGCTCGATGCGGCTCCTGTCAATTTCCATTTTATTGAGCGTATCCTCGTAGATGAGATTTAATCCGCTGCCGCCGTCCATGAGCACTTTGGTGAGCCGGAATCCATCCACAATTGGATTAAGGACCAAGGCGGCTGGTTCCCGGACTGTCTGGAATTTTGGTTCGTCACTGGCGTTGAAAGTTATGGCCGTGTCATTCCACGGGTTTATTGCTGCGACTTGGCAGACTTCGCCGAGGTTGCGGAAAGCCCTTTTACGCTGATTGTTTGAAGCGAAAGTCTCGATGACTGTTAATATGTTGGGGTCGTCATCTTCCGGGGGGTGTTGCACTAGTCTATTTTTGGTGAGGATATCCTCGCCGCTTTTGGCCACTTGCCGGAGTACCCAACATGCTCTAAGGCTGTGGGTTGGTATGGTGTCCGGCGTTGCATGTATTTTGCATGGCCTATCGAGCCATCCTTCTAGAATGGTTCCGCGCCCCTGGTGTGCTTAAATTTCTTTACTATTGGATCTGGTGCGCCGCGAGGGTGCACCCTTTTTGCCCGGACGAAGGGTTGAGTGGAAACTGGTGGTTCCCAGAGAGCTGCCTGAGTTTTCCAGGCGCTTTCCATTGCGCAGTACTTTTGTACGATAGTTGCCAAGTCAGCGAAGTGTAATACGCGATGGCGATTGATGGCGTTGAGGAGTTCTTCGTCCGTGTAATTATTGCAGAATGCTAAGATCGCATCTTCGTCGAGGTAATCTTTAATCTTGTCTTTGCCCAGGAGGAATCTGGCCCAAAAGTGATGGACAGTTTCCTGAGACTGCTGCCGTATATTCGTGAGATCGCGTCTATCCAGGTGGGTGGCTGGCTTTAAATCCAAACCCTGACCCAATTTGGAATCCGGAGTTGAAGAATTCCCGAACTTAATAGCTCGGGCTTCGGGATATTGAACGATTTTTCAGGCCCGTCGTCCGATTCTAGGTTCGGAGGGCGAGCTATGTCTTTCTGAAGGCAGGTGTCCGGCTCTCCAAACTCGGAGATCCGAACACAGTTTGTCCTCAATATAGAGGAAGAGTTGTCGTCTTGCTCCTCGACTACCGCTATCTGGTGGGTGATCGGCGGAGATTTAATTTCTCTTTGGTCGGGTTTAAGCCCGATCAGATCGTAGTCCGTGGAGCCCCCAGGGCGGCGATGTGATCTAGGAGCTTGTTCAAAGATGATAACTCAGCCGGATCCATCTGCTTAGAGTATTCGGAGCTAACACAGAGGTGGTTTTCGATGACCCGAGAAGTCATCGTTGGCTTAACAGCAGTAGGAGCGGTCATGGTGAAGCCGCCCAGCCAGAGTTTGGCCTGAGGTCAGAGTACTTCCGGCGGTGATACTGTCCTTGATAACAAGGCGAGCCATCAATCCTGTCTTCGACGTCACAGCGGAACTCTCAATGAAAGCACCAATGTCGGTGTCAAAACCAGCGGATCTCGGGTAGGGGTCCCGAACTGTGCGTCTAAGGTCGATGGTAACAGGAGACGGGGGACACGATGTTTACCCAGGTTCAGGCCCTCTCTATGGAGGTAATACCCTACTTCCTGCTTGATTGATCTTCATGACTATGAGTATTACAAGAGTTGATCTGCCTTGAGATCGTAATGGCTAAAACCCTAAGAGTCTAGCCTGTATGACTATGAGTATGATTCTTCAACTCTACGGACTAAGCCCTCCGGATTATATAGACACCGGAGGGGACTAGGATTGTACCAAGTCGGTTACAGAGAAAGGAATCTTCATATCAGGATGCTAAGCTTGCCTTCCATGCCAAGGAGAGTCCCATCCGGACACGGGTGAGAGTCTTCGGTCTTGTGTCTTCACAGCCCATCAGTCCGGCCCATGTCCAACAGGCTGGACCCCCGAGGACCCCTTAATCCAGGACTCCGTCAGCGGCCGCATCCTCGAAGGCCCAGCAGCCTGGCCTGGCCGCACCCACTCCGGTGCAGAAGGGCGGTGAAGGCGGCCACACTTCTAGTTGGAATAGCTTCTACCCACTTAGTAACGTAATCAACAGCAACTAAAATATGTGTATACCCATTAGAGGAAGGAAACAGTCCCATATAATGAAAGCCCCAAACATCAAATGGTTCAATAACAAGTGAATAGTTCATAGGCATTTCTTGACATCTGCTAATATTACCAATTCTTTGACATTCATCACAAGACAAGACAAACTTACGGGCATCCTTGAAGAGAGTAGGCCAATAAAAACTAGATTGCAATACCTTATGTGCAGTTCTATCTCCAGCGTGGTGTCCTCCATAAGCCTCGGAGTGACACTTGCGTAGGATCTGTTCCTGTTCATGCTTAGGTACACAACATCTAATAACACCATCTACTCCTTCTTTATAAAGGTGTGGGTCATCCCAGAAGTAATGTCTTAAATCATATAAAAACTTTTTCTTTTGCTAGTATGTGAAACTAGGTGGTATAAATTTAGCAACAATGTAATTAGCATAATCAGCATACCATGGAGCAGTACGAGAAGCATTTATGACAGCTAATTGTTCATCAGGGAAGCTATCATCAATAGGTAGTGGGTCATCAAGAACATTCTCTAACCTAGACAAGTTATCTGCAACGGGGTTCTCAGCTCCCTTTCTATCAATAATATGCAAATCAAATTCTTGTAGTAGGAGAACCCATCTAATAAGTCTAGGTTTAGCATCTTTCTTTTCCATAAGGTATTTAATAGCAGCATGATTAGTGTGAACAGTTACTTTAGAGTCAACAATATAAGGTCTGAACTTATCACAAGCAAATACAACTGCTAAAAATTCTTTTTCAGTAGTAGCGTAATTTCTCTGGGCACTGTGTGGAGTTTTACTAGCATATTGGATAACATTTAATTTCTTATCAACTATTTGTCCTAGAACAACACCTACAACATAATTACTAGCATGGAACATAATTTCAAAGGGTAAATTCCAATTAGGTGGCTGAACAATAGGTGCAGAAATCAAGGCTTTCTTAAGTATTTGAAATGCTTCTACAAAATCTTCATCGAAGACAAAAAGAACATCTTTTGTAAGAGATTAGTCAGAGGCCTAGAAATTTTAGAGAAGTCCTTAATGAACCTCGTATAAAAACCGGCATGACCAAGGAAACTTCTTATACCTTTAATGTCCTTGGGGCACGGCATCTTTTCAATAGCATCAGCTTTAGCTTTATCAACTTCAATACCTCTTTCAGAAATTTTATGCCCCAAGACAATACCTTCATTAACCATAAAGTGTCACTTCTCCCAATTCAAGACAAGATTAGTTTCTTCACATCTCTGCAAAACTCGATCAAGGTTGCTCAAGCAATCATCAAAAGAAGTTCCATATATATGGAGAAATCATCCATGAAAACCTCAACAATCTTTTCACAAAAATCAGAGAATATAGCCATCATACATCTTTGAAAGGTAGCAGGTGCATTTTATAAACCAAAAGGCATACTTCTATAAGCAAAGGTACCGAAAGGACAAGTAAAAGTGGTCTTTTCTTGGTCCTCTTTTGACACAGGTATTTGAGAGAAACCAGAATAACCATCTAGAAAGCAAAAATGTGTATGTTTGGATAATCTTTCTAGCATTTGATCAATAAAAGGTAAAGGGTAATGATCCTTTTTAGTAGATTTACTTACTTTGCGGAAATCAATTACCATTCTATAACCTGTAATAATTCTTTGTGGGATCAATTCATCTTTATCATTAGGAACAACAGTAATACCTCCCTTCTTGGGGACACAATGGACAGGACTTACCCACTGACTATCAGCAACGGGATAAATTATACCTGTCTCGAGAAGCTTTAGTATTTCTTTTCTTACCACTTCTTTCATCTTAGGATTTAACCGTCGTTTGTGATCAACAACTGGTTTAGCGTCTTTCTCCAATTTTATTTTGTGCTGGCATAAAGCGGGACTAATGCCCTTAAGATCATCAAGAGTATA
The DNA here is from genome assembly GCF_018294505.1 of Triticum aestivum. NCBI lineage: Eukaryota > Viridiplantae > Streptophyta > Magnoliopsida > Poales > Poaceae > Triticum > Triticum aestivum. The sequence goes on from NC_057805.1 coordinate 95,932,873, forward strand.
TCCAATAGAAGCACGGTGCTTCTTCAGAGTTTTCAATAATTTCTTTTCTTCATGCTCTGAAAGGTTAGCACTAATAATAATAGGATATATCTATTTCTCATCAAGATAAGCATATTTAAGAGTATCAGGTAATGGTTTAAGCTCAAACGCGAAATTTAGCAAAATTAAACTCATGAGACATATCCCCCAAACCAATAGTAACAACATCCTTTTTGCAGTCTATTCTAGGATTAACAGTATTCAAGAAGGGTCTACCAAATATAATGGTACAAATGTTATCTCGTAGGGAACCAAGAACAAGAAAATCAGCAGCATATTTAACTTTCCCACACAAGACTTCAACATCTCTAACAATCCCAACTGGTGAAATAGTGTCTCTATTGGCAAGTTTAATTGTAACATCAATTTCCTCTATCTCAGCAGGTGCAATATCATGCATAATTTCTTTGTATGAGGAATGAGGTATTGCACTTGCACTAGCACCCATATCACACAAGCCATGATAACAATGATCTCCTATTTTAACAGAAATAACAGGCATGCCTACAACAGGTCTATGTTTATTTTTAGAATCAGGTCTAGCAATTCTAGCAGCTTCATCACAGAAGTAAATAACATGCCCATCAATATTATCAGCCAAAAGATCTTTAACCATAGCAATACTAGGTTCAACTTTAATTTTCTCAGGTGGTGTAGGTGTTCTAGTGTTACTCTTACGAACCACAGTTGAAGCTTTAGCATGATCCTTTATTCTAACAGGGAAAGGTGGTTTCTCAATATAAGCAGTAGGAACAACAGGATCAACATTATAAGTGATATTCTTTTCTTCAACTTTAATATGCGCAACCACTTTTACTTCAATGGGAGGATTATATTTAAACCATTTCTCCTTAGGGAGATCAACATGAGTAGCAAAGGATTCACAGAAAGAAGCTACTATCTCAGAGTGAAGTCCATATTTAGTGCTAAATTCACGAAAAACATCGGTATCCGTAAAAGATTTAACACAATCAAACTTAGGTGTTATACCTGACTCCTTACCTTCGTCGAGATCCCAATCTTCAGAGTTGCGTTTAATTCTTTCCAATAAATCCCATTTGAATTCAATAGTCTTCATCATAAAAGAGCCAGTACAAGAAGTATCGAGCATGGAGCGGTTATTGAGAGAAAGCCTAGCATAAAATTTTTGAATAATAATTTCTCTTGGGAGCTCATGATTGGGGCATGAATATAACATCTACTTAAGCCTCCCCCAAGCTTGAGTGATGCTTTCTCCTTCGCGAGGCCAAAAATTATATATATAATTGCGATCACAATGAACAAGATGCATAGGATAAAACTTCTGATGAAATTCCAATTTCAATCGGTTGTAGTTCCATGATCCCATATCATCACATAGCCTAAACCATGTCAATGGCTTTCCCTTCAAAGATAAAGGGAAGACCTTCTTCTTGATAACATCCTCGGGCATACCTGTAAGCTTAAATAATCCACAAACTTCATCCACATGTTTTATCTCCTGTAAAAGGATTAGCTAGCAGTTTCTCTATCATATCCGAAGGAATTTCAAAGTAAACATTTTCAGTAGGTTGAGGAGCAACTCTTTGCTCTACTGGTCGGGGTAAAGATACCCCGAACAAGCCCCTCAAAGGATTATGTTCCATAGTAACAAGTGACAGTAAATTTCAGCACACTATATAAATTTTTCCTTACCAAATTCCACCTACCAAAGGCGCTTCACTCCCCGGCAACGGCGCCAGAAAAGAATCTTGATGACCCACAAGTATAGGGGATCTATCGTATTCCTTTCGATAAGTAAGAGTGTCGAACCCAACGAGGTGCAGAAGGAAATGACAAGCGGTTTTCAGTAAGGTATTCTCTGCAAGCACTGAAATTATCGGTAACAGATAGTTTTTTGAAAAGGTAATTTGTAACGGGTAACAAGTAATGAAAGTAAATAAGGTGCAGCAAGATGGCCCAATCCTTTTTGTAGCAAAGGACAAGCCTGGACAAACTCTTATATGAAGGAAAACGCTCCCGAGGACACATGGGAATTATCGTCAAGCTAGTTTTCATCACGCTCATATGATCCGCGTTCGTTACTTTGATAATTTGGTATGTGGGTGGACCGGTGCTTGGGTTGCTGCCCTTCCTTGGACAAGCATCCCACTTATGATTAACCCCTATTGCAAGCATCCGCAACTACAAAAGAAGTATTAAGGTAAACCTAACCATAGCATGAAACATATGGATCCAAATCAGCCCCTTACGAAGCAACGCATAAACTAGGGTTTAAGCTTCTGTCACTCTAGCAACCCATCATCTACTTATTACTTCCCAATGCCTTCCTCTAGGCCCAAACAATGGTGAAGTGTCATGTAGTCGACGTTCACATAACACCACTAGAGGAGAGACAACATACATCTCATCAAAATATCGAACGAATACCAAATTCACATGACTACTTATAGCAAGACTTCTCCCATGTCCTCAGGAACAAACGTAACTACTCACAAATCATATTCATGTTCATAATCAGAGGGGTATTAATATGCATAAAGGATCTGAACATATGATCTTCCACCAAATAAACCAACTAGCATCAACTACAAGGAGTAATCAACACTACTAGCAACCCACAGGTACCAATCTGAGGTTTTGGGACAAAGATTGGATACAAGAGATGAACTAGGGTTTTAGAGGAGATGGTGCTGGTGAAGATGTTGATGGAGATTGACCCCCTCCCGATGAGAGGATCGTGGTGATGACGATGGGATGATTTCCCCCTCCCGGAGGGATGTTTCCCCGGCAGAACAGCTCCGCCGGAGCCCTAGATTGGTTCCGCCAAGGTTCCGCCTCGTGGCGGCGGTGTTTCGTCCCGAAAGCTTCCTTATGATTTTTTCCAGGGTGAAAGACTTTATATAGAAGAAGATGGGCATCGGAGGCCTGCCAGGGGGCCCACGAGGCAGGGGGCGCCCCCAGGGGGTAGGGCGCCCCCCCCTCGTGGATGGTGGGTGGCCCCCTGGTTGATTCTTTCGCCAGTATTTTTTATTAATTCCAAAAACTGCCTCCGTGAAGTTTCAGGACTTTTGGAGTTGTGCAGAATAGGTCTCTAATATTTGCTCCTTTTCCAGCCCAAAATTCCAGCTGCCGGCATTCTCCCTCTTCATGTAAACCTTGTAAAATAAGAGAGAAAAGGCATAAGTATTGTGACAAAACGTATAATAACAACCCATAATGCAATAAATATCAATATAAAAGCATGATGCAAAATGGACGTATCAACTCCCCCAAGCTTAGACCTCGCTTGTCCTCAAGCGGAAGCCGATAACGAAAAATATGTCCACATGTTTAGAGATAGAGGTGTCGATAAAATAAAATACGGACATGAGGGCATCATGATCATTCTTATAGCAGCAACATATATATATTGTCATATGATTTCTTATGCTCAAGTAATAATCTATTCACAATGTCAAGTATGAATCAGAAACTTCATTGAGAACCAACAAACTATAACTCAGTCATTGAAGCAATTGCAATTTATCATAACATAGGAAAGAGTCAATATAAGAGCTTTTCAGCAAGTCCACATACTCAACTATCATTTAATCTTTCACAATTGCTAACACTCATGCAATACTTATGGTTATGGAGTTTTAATCGGACACAGAGAAAGATAGGGGCTTATAGTGTTGCCTCCCAACCTTTTACCTCAAGGGTAATGTCAACAATAATAGTTCATGCTAACTTACATCCAATTGGATATATATACCAGGATCTTTCCAACACAATGCGCTTCCCAAAGGATAAAATGTAAAAAGGAAAGGTGAAGATCACCATTACTCTTGTATAAGGTGTAAGACAAAAGTAAAAGATAGGCCCTTCGTAGAGGGAAGCAGAGGTCGTCATGTGCTTTTATGGTTGGATGCACGAAATCTTAATGCAAAAGAACGTCACTTTATATTGCCACTTGTGATATGGACCTTTATTATGCAGTCCATCGCTTTTATTCCTTCCATATCACAAGATCGTATAAAGCTTATTTTCTCCACAATAATAAAGCATACATATTTAGAGAGCAATTTTTATTGCATGCAACAATGACAACTTACTTGAAGGATCTTACTCAATCCGTAGGTAGGTATGGTGGACTCTCATGGCAAAACTGGGTTTCAGGATATTAGGAAGCACAAGTAGTATCTCTACTTGGTGCAAAGAATTTGGCTAGCATGAGGGGGAAAGGCAAGCTCAACATGTTGGATGATCCATGACAATATACTTTATTTCAGATATACGAAAACATAACCCATTACGTTGTCTTCCTTGTCCAACATCAACTCTTTAGCATGTCATATTTTAATGAGTGCTCTCAATCATAAAAGATGTCCAAGATAGTATATTTATATGTGAAAACCTCTCTTTCTTTATTACTTCCTATTAATTTCAACGATGACCAAAACTATGTTTGTTAACTCTCAACAACTTTTATTCATCATACTCTTTATATGTGAAGTCATTACTCTCCATAAGATCAATATGATCTCTTTATTTCTTTTTATTCTTTCTCTTTCTTTTATTTTTATTCCCTCAAGATCATAGCAAGATAACCAAGCCCTCGACTCAAAACTAATCTTTATTATATATAGCTCACGGACTCGATTACATAGAGGGATCATAAAGCAAAACTCAAGACTAGATCATACTAAAACTTTATTCTACTAGATCAAGATATTACCAAAAGGATCGAACTATGAAAACGGCAAAGATAGGAGTGTGATGGTGATACGATACCGGGGCACCTCCCCCAAGCTTGGCGGTTGCCAAGGGGAGTGCCCATACCCGATACTCAGTTCTCCTTCCTCGGAGGTGGTGATGATGGAGTTTTTGATGATGTAGGCTTGTCATCCCTCTTCCAAGGCATAGGCTCACCATCATAAAAAGATGATCGAGTCTCCGGGATCCTCAAATCTGCAGCCAAACTCATCCTCTTGAATCTATATTCATACTCACAGTTTTGGTTTTGCAGGTCATAGATCTGGGCTTGGAGGTGCTCGATTTTCTCATGAAGCTTGAAGATGGCCTCCCCAATGTTCTTGGCATCCAGCTTGTGGTTGTTGGTGGAATCCACGATCATCATGTGGTTGGCATCGAGTCCGCATTCCACCATCCCTTGGCACTTGAAAACTTGCTGCTCCATTGCTTCGAGTCTTGTCTCCACGCTTCCGGTCCTCTTTGGTCTCTCAACATCACGGATGTGCAGCAAACCCTCACGCATCTCAATGGTTTGAGGATGTTGCAGCACTTCCGCGAGGTAGGGGTTGATGACCTTCTCGAAGAACTTGTCCTTGGGGGCACTTGGAGACGTCATGGTGATCTAGATCTGTCAGAAAAACAGCTCGAAACAAAAACAGAGGATATTTGCGAGATACAGTGGTCAAAACCTTCAGGAGATTATATAATGAATTTTTACCGACCAAAAGAAGTACCGTGCAAGAAAACGGAGTCCGGAGGGCACACGAGGTGCCCACGAGGCAGGGGGCGCGCCCTCCACCCTCGTGGATGCCTCGTGTCCTTCCCGGACTACTTTTGATTTTCCTATTTTCTTAAATATTCCAAAACGGAGAAAAATTGCTATTAGAATTGTTTTGGAGTCGGTTTACTTACCGTACCACGTACCTATTCCTTTTCGGAGTTTGAAACATTCTAGAAACTGTCCCTTATGTATTCCTCCGGGGTTATGGTTTCAATAACATTAGTTTCAACATTTATAGGATTACCTGAGATACAATGTTTGATTCTTTGACCGTTCACCACCTTCGGATTTGTGCCTTCGAAGTTGTTGATTTTTATGGCACCGGAACAATAGACCTCCTCGATAACGTAAGGCCCTTCCCATTTAGAGAGAAGTTTTCCTGCAAAAAATCTTAAACGAGAGTTGAATAGCAACACATAGTCACCTACATTAAACTCACGCTTTTGTATCCATTTTTCATGGCATCTTTTAACTTTATCCTTAAACGGTTTGGCATTCTCATAGGCCTGGGTTCTCCATTCATCAAGTGAGCTAATGTCAAATAGCCTTTTCTCACCGGCAAGTTTAAAATCATAGTTGAGCTCTTTAATGGCCCAATATGCCTTATGTTCTAGTTCAAGAGGCAAGTGACATGCTTTTCCATAAACCATTTTATACGGAGACATACCCATAGGATTCTTATATGCAGTTCTATAGGCCCATAAAGCATCATCAAGTTTCCTGGACCAATTCTTTCTAGATCTATTAACAGTCTTTTGCAAAATTAATTTGAGCTCTCTATTACTAAGTTCTACTTGACCATAGACTGCGGGTGATATGGAGATGCAATTCTATGATTAATATCATACTTAGCAAGCATTTTACGAAAGGCACCATGAATAAAATGTGAACCACCATCAGTCATTAAATATCTAGGGACTCCAAACCACGGAAAAATAACTTCTTTAAGCATCTTAATAGAGGTGTTATGATCAGCACTACTAGTTAGAATAGCTTCTACCCACTTAGTAACGTAATCAACAGCAACTAAAATATGTGTATACCCATTAGAGGAAGGAAACGGTCCCACATAATCAAAGCCCCAAACATCAAATGGTTCAATAACAAGTGAATAGTTCATAGGCATTTCTTGATGTCTGCTAATATTACCAATTCTTTGACATTCATCACAAGACAAGACAAACTTACGGGCATCCTTGAAGAGAGTAGGTCAATAAAAACCAGATTGCAATACCTTATGTGCAGTTCTATCTCCAGCATGGTGTCCTCCATAAGCCTCGGAGTGACACTTGCATAGGATCTGTTCCTGTTCATGCTTAGGTACACAATGTCTAATAACACCATCTACTCCTTCTTTATAAAGGTGTGGGTCATCCCATAAGTAATGTCTTAAATCATAGAAAAACTTTTTCTTTTGCTGGTATGTGAAACTAGGTGGTATAAATTTAGCAACAATGTAATTAGCAGAATCAGCATACCATGGAGCAGTACGAGAAGCATTTATGACAGCTAATTGTTCATCAGGGAAGCTATCATCAATAGGTAGTGGGTCATCAAGAACATTCTCTAACCTAGACAAGTTGTCTGCAACGGGGTTCTCAGCTCCCTTTCTATCAATAATATGCAAATCAAATTCTTGTAGTAGGAGAACCCATCTAATAAGTCTAGGTTAGCATCTTTCTTTTCCATAAGATATTTAATAGCAGCATGATCAGTGTGAACAGTTACTTTAGAATCAACAATATAAGGTCTGAACTTATCACAAGCAAATACAACTGCTAAAAATTCTTTTTCAGTAGTAGCATAATTTCTCTGGGCACTATCTAGAGTTTTACTAGCATATTGGATAACATTTAATTTCTTATCAACTCTTTGTCCTAGAACAACACCTACAGCATAATCACTAGCATCACACATAATTTCAAAGGGTAAATTCCAATCAGGTGGCTGAACAATAGGTGCAGAAATCAAGGCTTTCTTAAGTATTTCAAATGCTTCTACACAATCATCATCAAAGACAAAAGGAACATCTTTTTGTAAGAGATTAGTCAGAGGCCTAGAAATTTTAGAGAAGTCCTTAATGAACCTCCTATAAAAACCGGCATGACCAAGGAAACTTCTTATACCTTTAATGTCCTTGGGACACGGCATCTTTTCAATAGCATCAACTTTAGCTTTATCAACTTCAATACCTCTTTCAGAAATTTATGCCCCAAGACAATACCTTCATTAACCATAAAGTGGCACTTCTCCCAATTCAAGACAAGATTAGTTTCTTCACATCTCTGCAAAACTCGATCAAGGTTGCTCAAGCAATCATCAAAAGAAGTTCCATATACGGAGAAATCATCCATGAAAACCTCAACAATCTTTTCACAAAAATCAGAGAATATAGCATCATGCATCTTTGAAAGGTAGCAGGTGCATTGCATAAACCAAAAGGCATACGTCTATAAGCAAAGGTACCGAAAGGGCAAGTAAAAGTGGTCTTTTCTTGATCCTCTTTACACAGGTATTTGAGAGAAACCAGAATAACCATCTAGAAAGCAAAAATGTGTATGTTTGGATAATCTTTCTAGCATTTGATCAATAAAAGGTAAAGGGTAATGATCCTTTTTAGTAGCTTTATTTAGTTTGCGGAAATCAATTACCATTCTATAACCTGTAATAATTCTTTGTGGGATCAATTCATCTTTATCATTAGGAACAACAGTAATACCTCCCTTCTTAGGGACACAATGGACAGGACTTACCCACTGACTATCAGCAACGGGATAAATTATACCTGCCTCCAGAAGCTTTAGTATTTCTTTTCTTACCACTTCTTTCATCTTAGGATTTAACCGTCGTTGGTGATCAACAACTGGTTTAGCGTCTTTCTCCAATTTTATTTTGTGCTGGCATAGAGTGGGACTAATGCCCTTAAGATCATCAAGAGTATATCCAATAGCAGCACGGTGCTTCTTCAGAGTTTTCAATAATTTCTTTTCTTCATGCTCTGAAAGGTTAGCACTAATAATAACAGGATATATCTTTTTCTCATCAAGATAAGCATATTTAAGAGTATCAGGTAATGGTTTAAGCTCAAACACGGGATCACCCTTGGGTGGAGGAGGATCCCCTAGGATTTCAACAGGCAAGTTGTGTTTCAAAATAGGTCCCTGTTTAAAGAATACTTCATCTATTTCCCTTCTTTCATTCATAAACATATCATTTTCATGGTCGAGCAAATATTGTTCTAAAGGATCATTAGGAGGCACGGCAATAGAAGCAAGACCAATAATTTCATCTTTACTAGGCAATTCTTTATCATGGGGTTGTCTACGAAATTTAGCAAAATTAAACTCATGAGACATATCCCCCAAACCAATAGTAACAACATCCTTTTTGCAGTCTATCTAGCATTAACAGTATTCAAGAAGGGTCTACCAAATATAATGGGACAAAAGTTATCTTGTGGGGAACCAAGAACAAGAAAATCAGCAGGATATTTAACTTTCCCACACAAGACTTCAACATCTCTAACAATCCCAACTGGTGAAATAGTGTCTCTATTGGCAAGCTTAATTGTAACATCAATTTCCTCTATCTCAGCAGGTGCAATATCATGCATAATTTCTTTGTATAAGGAATGAGGTATTGCACTTGCACTAGCACCCATATCACATAAGCCATGATAACAATGATGTCCTATTTTAACAGAAATAACAGGCATGCCTACAACAGGTCTATGTTTATTTTTAGTATCAGGTCTAGCAATTCTAGCAGCTTCATCACAGAAGTAAATAACATGCCCATCAATATTATCAGCCAAGAGATCTTTAACCATAGCAATACTAGGTTCAACTTTAATTTTCTTAGGGGGTGTAGGTGTTCTAGTGTTACTCTTACGAACCACAGTTGAAGCTTTAGCATGATCCTTTATTCTAACAGGGAAAGGTGGTTTCTCAATATAAGCACTAGGAACAACAGGATCAACATTATAAGTGATAGTCTTTTCTTCAACTTTAATAGGTGCAACTACTTTTACTTCAATGGGAGGATTATATTTAAACCACTTCTCCTTAGGGAGATCAACATGAGTAGCAAAGGATTCACAGAAAGAAGCTACTATCTCAGAGTCAAGTCCATATTTAGTGCTAAATTCACGGAAAACATCGGTATCCATAAAAGATTTAACACAATCAAACTTAGGTGTTATACCTGACTCCTTACCTTCGTCGAGATCCCAATCTTCAGAGTTGCGTTTAATTCTTTCCAATAAATCCCATTTGAATTCAATAGTCTTCATCATAAAAGAGCCAGTACAAGAAGTATCGAGCATGGAGCGATTATTGAGAGAAAGCCGAGCATAAAATTTTGAATAATAATTTCTCTTGAGAGCTCATGATTGGGGCATGAATATAACATTGACTTAAGCCTCCCCCAAGCTTGAGCGATGCTTTCTCCTTCGCGAGGCCAAAAATTATATATATAATTACGATCACGATGAACAAGATGCATAGGATAAAACTTCTGATGAAATTCCAATTTCAATCGGTTGTAGTTCCATGATCCCATATCATCACATAGCCTAAACCATGTCAATGCCTTTCCCTTCAAAGATAAAGGGAAGACCTTCTTCTTGATAACATCCTCGGGCATACCTGCAAGCTTAAATAATCCACAAACTTCATCCACATAGATTAGGTGCAAATCGGGATGTAATGTTCCATCTCCTGTAAAAGGATTAGCTAGCAGTTTCTCTATCATACCCGAAGAAATTTCAAAGTAAACATTTTCAGTAGGTTCAGTATGTTGAGGAGCAACTCTTTGCTCTACTAGTTGGGGTGAAGATCCCCCGAACAAGCCCTTCAAAGGATTATGTTCCACAGTAACAAGTGACAGTAAATTTCAGCACACTATATAAATTTTTCCTTACCAAATTCCACCTACCAAAGGTGCTTCACTCCCCGGCAATGGCGCCAGAAAAGAATCTTGATGACCCACAAGTATAGGGGATCTATCTTATTCCTTTTGATAATTAAGAGTGTCGAACCCAATGAGGAGCAGAAGGAAATGACAAGCGGTTTTCAGTAAGGTATTCTCTGCAAGCACTGAAATTATCGGTAACAAATACTTTTTTGATAAGGTAATTTGTAACGGGTAACAAGTAATGAAAGTAAATAAGGTGTAGCAAGATGGCCCAATCCTTTTTGTAGCAAAGGACAAGCCTGGACAAACTCTTATAAGAAGGAAAACGCTCCCGGGGACATATGGGAATTATCGTCAAGCTAGTTTTCATCACGCTCATATGATTCGCGTTCGTTACTTTGATAATTTGGTATGTGGGTGGACCGGTGCTTGGGTTGCTGCCCTTCCTTGGACAACTATCCCACTTATGACTAACCCCTATTGCAAGCATCCGCAACTACAAATGAAGTATTAAGGTAAACCTAACCATAGCATGAAACATATGGATCCAAATCAGCCCCTTACGAAGCAACGCATAAACTGGGGTTTAAGCTTTCGTCACTCTAGCAACCCATCATCTACTTATTACTTACTAATGCCTTCCTGTAGGCCCAAACAATGGTGAAGTGTCATGTAGTCGACATTCACATAAAACCACTAGAGGAGAGACACCATACATCTCATCAAGATATCGAACGAATACCAAATTCACATGACTACTTATAGCAAGACTTCTCCCATGTCCTCAGGAAGAAACGTAACTACTCACAAACCATATTCATGTTCATAATCAGAGGGGTATTAATATGCATAAAGGATCTGAACATATGATCTTCCACCAAATAAACCAACTAGCATCAACTACAAGGAGTAATCAACACTACTAGCAACCCACAGGTACCAATCTGAGGTTTTGGGACAAAGATTGGATACAAGTTATGAACTAGGGTTTTAGAGGAGATGGTGCTGGTGAAGATGTTGATGGAGATTGACCCCCTCCCGATGAGAGGATCGTTGGTGATGATTTCCCCCTCCCGGAGGGATGTTTCCCGGCAGAATAGCTCCGCCGGAGCCCAAGATTGGTTCCGCCAAGGTTCCGCCTCGTGGCGGCAGTGTTTCGTCCCGAAAGCTTCCTTATGATTTTTTCCAGGGTGAAGACTTCATATAGCAGAAGATGAGCACTGGAGGCCTGCCAGGGGGCCCACGAGGCAGGGGGCACGCCCGGGGGGTAGGGCGCGCCCCCCACCCTCGTGGATGGTGGGTGGCCCCCCTCTGGTTGATTCTTTCGCCAGTATTTTTTATTAATTCCAAAAACTGCCTCTGTGAAGTTTTAGGACTTTTGGAGTTGTGCAGAATAGGTCTCTAATATTTGCTCCTTTTCCAGCCCAGAATTCGAGCTGCCAGCATTCTCCCTCTTCATGTAAACCTTGTAAAATAAGAGAGAAAAGGCATAAGTATTGTGACATAACGTATAATAACAGCCCATAATGCAATAAATATCAATATAAAAGCATGATGCAAAATGGACGTATCAGTGCCGTCGTAGCGCGGAGGCAGGTCCGGCTTGAACTTGCCTGGCCAGACGAGGCCGCGCAACTCGGGAGTGAAGGCACGGCAGCCTGCTGTGGTCACCGGAGCCCGTCCCAGGGCGGCCTGATCTTGACATCCACGCGCCGCTGCTGCATGCGGTGCGCGGTCTTGACGCAGTGGTGCTGGGAGCGCAGGGGCATTTTCTTGCGGCCGAGGGACTTCTTGGCAGCTTCCTTCTTCATGCGCGGGTGCCCGGCGCAGCGGGTCGCGCCGCGGGACCGCGCGTCTTGGCGCGAGGGCAGTGTCTTGATGCAGAGGTGGCGGAGGCGCTTCGTGGCCAACGTCGCCCGCTGCTGGAGGTGGTCGTGGTAGCAAAAGGGACGGTGCATGAGAGCCCCCAGCGGTGCTGACGAGCTCGGCGATGCGGTCGAGCCAGTCGTCGTAGAGGTCGTCAACTGGACGGTAGCGCAGGAGCTCACGCGCCATGAGCAGCGCAGCCTGTGCGTCCATGGGCACGCGACGAGCGTGGGACGACGAGCCGGCCGGGGTCAGCGACGTGGTGGCGGTGCGTCCGTCCTGCCGCACGGAAGTGTGCAGCGATGAAGCTTGCTGCTCGTTCCCTACCGGGCCGGTGGCGGCGTTGGCAGTAGGTGATGGAGAACGACGGGGAGGTCCGCCGACGCCGTCTGGGCAACGCGAGCGGCGAGGGCGGCCTGGCGCTCAGCACGGGCCCGACGAGCGTCAGCCATGGATCCGGTGGAGCGGCGGAGCGTGGATCGACAGAAGAAAGGCTTCAGCGCCCCCCTACCTGGCGCGCCAAATGTCGGATTCTAGGTTCCGGAAAACCCTTGGGATTCGAACACTGGGATGCGCACGAAGATCTCCCTCTCTCTCTCTCTCTAGCTCACTCTCGCAACGATCATAAGGCCTAACTCGCCGAACCCAAAGAACAAGAGACACGAGGGTTTATACTGGTTCGAGCCACCATTGTGGTGTAATACCCTACTCCAGTGTGGTGTGGTGGATTGCCTTGTAGGTAGATGGTGAACAGTACAAGGGATGAACAGCCTCCTGAGGAGAGGTATTCTTGAGCTCGGTGAGCTTGTGTGGTGGCCTTGGTGGAATGGATCTAGTCCAAGATGAGATGCCTCCTATGGTGGTGGCTAGTCCTATTTATAGAGGCCCGGGTCCTCTTCCCAAATATTAGGCGGGAAGGGATCCCACAACGGCCAATTTGAAGGGGGACAACTAGTACAAGTTATCCTGACAAAAGGTGGTCTTCGCCTGCCAAAGGCTCTAGTGGTGACGCCGTCATGGACTCCATGTTGACCTCCGTCATGCCGTCCTGCTGGTCTTGGTCTCGTTGCACCAACATGGAAACATTTTCCTGATGCCTTGGGACTCCTCGCCTGCGCTTGCCCCCTTTAGCAGCAAAGAGGCAATGGGTGCTCTGCGCCCGCTGGCACTCTCCTGGCCTTGGTCGTCATGGCTCACGTCACGTGCACCTCGCGAGGTGCCCCTTGCATAGATATCTCCGCTCCTTGGGAGCCAGCCTAGGGAGGCTGCCCCTGAGGAGGTCTTGCATTGTCCGCCTTGCGAGGCTTGGCCCCTCGCGAGGGTCTTGAGTGGTTGTTGATGAGGACGGGCCATACCAGGCCGCTGGATGAGCCACGCCCTGGGCCGCAGGCAGGCAAGTCCGGGTACCTCCGTTCCCAGGACGCCGACACCAATAAACCAAGAGCAACTTGGAGTAACTCAAAGCACAAACAACACCCTAAGGAAACTACTCGAACAAGCACCTCTCAAAGGACGGCGGTGGCCGAGGCCACCGATGTTTGAGTCAATTGGTATGGCACCGCGAATATTTTAACCTTGGGCCCATGACCAAAACTCGTCTTTGAAGCACAAGTACCATCAACAATGGAGAATGTGAAAGAGTTGATCAATTTATGCATAATGGGGGGAGGGAGAGTTCATTGAGAGAACAACACTCCCCCTATGTCCATGCCTACATCTAAACAAGACAACATGATGATTGTGGTGTGCAAAGGTTCAAGCCACATTGTTCAAAACGATGATACTTAGCTCATGCCTTAACTCGCGAAATCTTGCTTCATCCAACGGCTTCGTGAAAATATCTGCAAGGTTATCATGAGTGTTGACATAGTTGAGCTCAATCTCTCCTCGCCTAATATGATCTCAGATGAAGTGATACCGAATCTCAATATGCTTTGTCTTGAACAGTGTTGCACCGGGTTGAGAGAGATCTTGATGACACTTTCATTGTCACACCAAAGAGGCACTTTGTCACAAATGACACTGTAATCCTTTAAAGTTTGCCTCATCCATAGAAGTTGAGCACAACAACTACCGGCGGCCACATACTCCGGTTCGGTGGAGGAGAGAGACACACAACTTTGCTTCTTAGAAGACCAACTCACCAAAGAGTAACCAAGAAATTGGCACCCTCCGGAAGTTGACTTCCTATCCACTTTGTTCCCCGCCCAATCCGAGTCCGAAAAGCCCACGAGGTTGAAGTTTACTCCTCTAGGGTACCATAAGCCAAAGTTTGGGGTATGAGACAAATATCGAAAGATTCGCTTGACCGCCACATAGTGGCTCTCCTTAGGTGAGGCTTGAAACCATGCACAAATTGCCACACTCAACATGATATCCAGTCTAGATGCACAAAGGTAAAGCAAGGATCCAATCATAGAACAATATAAGTTTTGATCCACCGCTTTACCATTGGGATCAATGTCAAGTTGGTATTTGACGGGCATTGGAGTAGAGGTTGGCTTGACATCACTTAGCTTGAATCTCTTGAGCATGTCTTGAGTGTATTTGGCTTTGTTTATGAAAGTTCCTTCTCTTCTTTGTTTGATTTCGAACCCAAGAAAGAACTTCAACTCTCCCATCATGGACATCTTGAACTTCGAGGTCATAAGTGCGGCAAACTCCTCATTGAAAGCTTTGTTAGGAGAACCAAAGATAATATCATCAACATATAGTTGGCATACAAAGAACTCCCCTTTGACCTTCTTAGTAAAAAGAGTGGGGTCAATTTTCCCAATTTCAAACCCACGATCTTGTAACAACTCAGTAAGGTGCTCATACCACGCACGTGGGGCTTGTTTAAGGCCATAGAGTGCCTTATCGAGTTGGTACACATGATTGGGGAACTTGGGATCCTCAAACCCTGGGGGTTGTTTGACATATACCAACTCATTAATAGGACCATTAAGAAAAGCACTCTTCACATCCATTTGTTGCAACTTGAAGTTATGATGAGAATCATAAGCAATCAACAAACGAATAGATTCAAGGCGAGCAACGGGAGCAAAGGTTTCACCATAGTTGACACCCTCGACTTGGGAGTATCCTTGTGCCACCAAACGAGCCTTGTTACGAACGATAATCCCGTGAGCATCTTGCTTGTTCTTGAATATCCATTTGGTTACAATAACATTATGGTTCTCCTTTGGCCTTGGCACCAATCTTCACACCTTGTTGTGCTCGATGTTGTTGAGTTCTTCATGTATGGCGCATTAAGCCAATCTAGATCCTCGAGCGCCTCATAGATCTTTTGGGATTCAACACAAGAATCAAACGCGTGATGTTCACAATAGTTTGCTAAATGTCTACGAGTGCTTACCCCTTTATTAAGCTTCCAAGCACATTCTTCATGAGATGATCTTTAGTAGTGAGCTTGGATGCAATCTTGCGGCACGATGCTCCAATTCCTCCTCAAGAGAGAGTTGAGGAGCGGTAACTTGATCATCTTGAGAATCGTCTTGAGCTTGCTCTTGATCTTGAACTTGCTCGGTGGTAAGAACTTGACCTTGGGCATCACTTGGTGGTTCAACACCATCTTGAGGTTGATCTTGCCCTTGATCTTGTTCATTTGGTTGAGGGCCTTCACTTTGTTCTTCAGAAGCGTGTGGGTCTTGGGTTGGTGATGGTTCCACTTGAGTGGAACATTGTCCTTCTCCTTCGGCCACATGGGGTTCCTCAATGGTTAGGATATAGCCAACACCCATTCTTCTTATGGCTTGGGGAGGAATTTCATCACCTACATCACAAGTACCACTTGGGGGCCATTATTCTCATCAAACTCCACGTTACACGTCTCCTCAATGAGTCCGGTGGACTTGTTGAGGACACGGTAAGCATGAGAGTTTGTAGCATAACCAACAAATATGCCCTCACGAGCTCTAACCTCAAATTTAGACAAACGAACACCTTTCTTGAGAATGAAACACTTACAACCGAACACCCAGAAGTACTTGAGGTTGGGCTTGTTGCCGGTGAGTATCTCATATGGAGTCTTGTTCAAGCCTTTGCGGAGATAGACCCGATTGGATGCATGACAAGCGGTGTTGATGGCTTCGGCCCAAAAGTTGTATGGAGACTTAAACTCCGCCATCATGGTTCTTGCCGCGTCCATCAAGGTCTGGTTCTTCCTCTCCGCTACACCATTTTGTTGAGGGGTGTAAGGTGCGGAATATTGATGCTTGATCCCCTCATCACTAAGAAACTCATCCAAGGTGTAGTTCTTGAACTCGGTGTCATTGTCAGTTCTTATCGTCAACATCTTTGCATTGTGTTGACGTTGAGCTTCATTTGCAAAGTCGATGACAGTTTGTTGGGTCTCACTCTTCCTCTTGGAGAAATATACCCAAGTGTATCTTGAATAATCATCCACAATCACCAAGCAATACTTTCTACCCCCAAGACTATCAAAGGATGGAGGCCCAAAGAGATCCATGTGAAGGAGCTCCAAGGGCCTCTTCGAGTAGATGATAGTCGTGGGTGGGTGAGCCTTCTCATGTAGCTTTCCTTCGATACAGGCACTGCAAACACGATCTTTGGCAAAACTAACATTTGTTAGTCCACGGACATGGCCCCCCCTGAGAAGACTTTGCAAAGATCTCATATTGACGTGGGCTAATCGCCGATGCCAAACCCATCCGACGTCAACTTTAGCCATTAGGCATGTCGCGGCCTTAGTGGGTCGCTCCGAATAGTTAATCACATAAAGACCATTCTCGACCTGCCCAACAAAGGCTACTTTAAGAGTCTTCCTCCACAAGAGGGCCACGGTATCAATATCAAAGAAGGTGGCAAAGCCCATGAGTGCAAGTTGACGAATGGAAAGTAAGTTGTATGCAAGGGACTCAACAAGCATGACTTTCTCGATCCTGAGATCATGAGAAATGACAACCTTGCCAAGACCCAATACCTTAGAAGATGAGGCATCACCCCACTCGACATTGGTGGGCATAGATGAAACCTTGTGCACGTCCACCACCAAGTCCTTGCTTCCAGTCATATGATTTGTGGCTCCACTATCGAGCAACCATGATCCCCCACCGGAAGCAAAACACCTACAAGAGATCAATTGTTGGTTTTAGGTACCCATTTTGTAATGGGTCCTTTGATGTTATTAACAAGGGTCTTAGGAACCCAAATAGACCATTCAATGTACTCATGAGAAGAACCAACAAATTTGTAATAAACATGCCCATCACTACCACGGCATAACACATAAGAAGGGTTAAAGTCGCTGACTTTGTTGGAAGGAGCGGCATTGCCCTTCTTGACACCACCACCCTTCACATTGTTCTTATTCTCCTTAGAAGCACCCTCTCCCTCCTTCACAAAAGTTTGCTTGAGTGGAGGAGGTCGTTTGTCCTTGTCATTCTTCTTCTTATTCTTGGACTTGGGTGCAAACCCAATTCCCTCCTTGCCCACAACTTCCTTTTGATTGCTCAAAAGGTTGTTGAGGTTCTTCTCACCTTGTATGCAATACACAAGGCCTTTCTCAAGTTGCTCCTTCAACTTGGCATTCTCCTCAACAAGATGTGCATGCTCGCAACAAGGGTTAGTAGCATTTGCATTATCAATTAAAACCATATGAGGAAAAGTGGTTTTCTCCTTGGTTAGCTTAGTTGATCATGAGACTCTTTGAGGCTAGCATGTGCACTCCTCAAGGCCTTGTGAGCCTTGTCAAGTATATCAAACTCCTCCTCGAGTCAAGCATGGTCAACCCCAAGTTTGGCCTTCTCGGAATTGAGCACACGAGAAACAACAAGAGCATGATCAAGATCTTTCTTTAATTTAACAGGATCATCGTTGTGTGACTCCTCAAGAGCCCAACGATGACCACCCTCTTCCTCAAGCGCATTAGAGAGATCTGATATCTCATCGGCATAGTCACGACTATGCCCTTCCATCTTAGAGATGCTGTCTTCGTGAGCCTTGATCATGTCATTGGCTTCACCAAGTTGTTCCAAGAGAGCAATGAAGTGCTTCTTGGATTTACCCTTGAGCTTACTCATAAAAGACACAAATTCATTTTCATCCTCCTTCGTCCCCTCACTTTCATCAATGCAATCCATCAAGGAAGGATTAGAAGTGATGGTAGTTGTGATGTTGGGGGTTACCTTGTTGGTGGCTTTAGCCATGAGGCACTTGGCGGTGATGTTCTCGTTGGGTGAATCGAAGAGGGACACCCATGGAGTTGTTGCAATGGCAACGGAGGCCATGGCAACCATCTCACCATCTTAATCATCATCATCATCATCATCTCATTGTACTCTTCTTGTGCCACCAACCCTTGGGAGGAGTCTTCTTGGTGAAGTTGTTCTTGTTGGGGAAGGACTTGGCCTTGTCTTTTCAGATAAGCTTGCCACCATTGTCTTCCCTCTTCTCGTACGGGCACTCTACAACAAAGTGGCTCACATTGCCACAATTATAGCATGTCCTCACACATTGCTTGCCCTTGGCGCCACTTGAGTTGTTCTTGTTGAAGTTTGTCCTTGAGTTCTTGTTGCTCCAAAATTGCCGTAAAGCGAGAGCCTGCTCATGATAGGCATATTTGGTATCTTCGGGGCAACACTCCTCTTCTTCCTCTTCACCCTCTTCTTCCACACTAGCCTTGGCCTTCAAAGCAAGGTTGGGCTTCTTTGATCGTTGAGAATGCAACACCGCATTGTCGGCGGTCTTGTCCAAAATCCTCATTGCAACAAACTCATCCAACACTTCACTTGAGGACAAGGCATGAAAGTCCGGCCTTTGACGGATGACGGAGGACATGGCCTTATGGTACGACATCATGGCCTTGAGAAACTTGCGCTTGATCCAATTATCATTCGTATCCTTGCTCCCATGATCTCGGAGTGAGACCGCGAGAGTGGTTAATCTTCGGTAAAGCTCTCGAGGTTCTTTATCTTCAATCATTGCAAACTCATCGGCTTCATCTTGCACCACTTCAAAGTTTGAGCATTGAATGCTTGCGCTTCCCTTGTAAATGGACACAACATGTTGCCATGCTTCCTTGGCCACGGTGAAAGGTCAGAGGTGCGCAATATCTTCGGGTGGAATTGCTTCCTGGAGAATGAAGAGAGCAGACTCGTTGAATTGATGATTTGCGGCTTCTCTAGGAGTGAAGTTGCTTGGGTCATGCGGGGTAGAAACCTTGCTCAATAATTCTCCAAAGATTAGTAGAACTATGATTTAAATGACGTTTTAAGTGATACACCCAAGGGGAAAAATCCTCATTTTTCACAAGCTTAGGAGGAGGACCAACATGATTCATATGCGTGGAGGGAACATGTCCTCCATAAGTAAGAGGAGGTTCAACATGGGCAAAGATGCCATTTCCACTTCTACCACTAGTCAAAGGAACTTGATCACTAGTAGCTTCCCCCTTGTTGGAGTTACCATCAGTCACCTTGTTAGTGGGATCGACCACTTCCAACAGTGTGGTGGATAATTTAAGACCATCAAGAAAATTCTTAAGCATGCCTTTGACCTCGGCAGTCATGGAGGTTTTCAATGTGTCCAAGGCCACACTGAACTCCTCACGAGAGACCGAGGATCCCCCTTCGACCGCAGACAAAGTGGGACTCGCACCGGGGTGCTAATCCACCTCATTTGTGGTGTCAACCACACTCTTCGGACGGCAAAGTCCTTAGTAAAGAGACGAGGCTCTGATACCAATTGAAAGGATCGATATGGTTGACTAGAGGGGGGTGAATAGGCAGCTAACAATTTTTATCATTTCTTGACCAAATTAAACTTAGCATCAAAATAGGTTGTCTAGATGTGCAACTAGGTGAGCAACCTATATGACGCAAAAAAAGCACACAAGCAAGCATGGGATACAACACAATAAAATCTTGCACAAGTAAAGGTAAGAGATAACCAAGAGTGGAGCCGTTGGAGACGAGGATGTGTTACCGAAGTTCCTTCCCTTTGAGAGGAAGTATGTCTCCGTTGGAGCGGTGTGGAGGCACAATGCTCCCCAAGAAGCCACTAGGGCCACCGTATTCTCCTCACGGCCTCACACAATGCGAGATGCCGTGATTCCACTATTGGTGTCCTTGAAGGCGGTGACTGAACCTTTACAAACAAGGTTGGGGCTCTCTCCACAACCGAATTGGAGGCTCCCAACAAAACCACAGAGCTTCACCACAATGGAATATGGCTCCAAGGTGACCTCAACCGTCTAGGGTGCTCAAACACCCAAGAGTAACAAGATCCGCAAGGGATTAGGGGGGATCAAATTTCTCTTGGTGGAAGTGTAGATCGGGGCCTTCTCAACCAAACCCTAGAAAATCAACAAGTTTGATTGGCTAGGGAGAGAGATCGGGCAAGAATGAGCTTTTGAAAGGCAATGGAGCTTGGGGGAAGAGGTCGACCCTAGCAAGAAGAAGACCCCCCTTATATAGGGGGAAAAATCCAACCGTTTGTTTGCCCTGTGCCCGCAGCTAAGCGGTACTACTGCTCCTAGGAGCGGTACTACCTCTTAGGCGGTACTACCACGCACAAGCCTAAATACACACAGTGTATTTACGGTAGTGCCGCCGGAGCGGTACTACCGCTGACCCTAGCGGTACTACCACCTAGGGTTTTTAGACCTGGAAGGGCAGCAGTAGTAGAGGGTGCCAGGGTGGCAGTACCGTGTGAAGCGGTACTACCGTTCTAGTGCCGCTCTACTACCGGTTAGAGCAAAGTGGAAACAGGAGCTTGCACCGAGGAAAACCCCACAAGCGGTAGTGGAGATGGTAGTACGGGCTGTAGTACCGCCGGAGCGGTGCTACCGCTCTACTTCCGCCCTACTACCATGAATTGCAGACCGACAATAGAAGTTGCACACTCGGGGCAAACCTAAGCGGTAGTGCCACGGAAGTACCCAGCGGTACTACTGCATAAGCGGTACTACCGTGGGCACTAGCAGTACTACCGCTAGCAAGATACTGAAACACCACAGAAAACATGGAAAAGCTCCAGAGAAGGGAAATGAGGTTGTGGGTGCATATGGGGCTGTGTACGTGATGATTCCACCCATACCTTTCCGAAGCAGACCCCCTCTTAATAGTACGGCTTTCCTTTGACTCAAGTCCACCGAAAAGAAACGTAGAGAACCGCCATCTTCGATAGGCTCCGAGGGGCATCGAATCGTCTAGTGCCTAGAATGAGATATCTGAAATGCTCAATGCACACAATTAGTCTGCAAATGCATTGTCATCAATCACCAAAACCACTTAGGGAGAAATATGCACTTACAGCATCTAAGGCGGACCCGTAAACCTACCGCAACCGTCTAGACGACATTGTCCGGATCACGAAAGCCATCCACCGCTGACCTGTATCGATTCGTGGGGAGGTCTCTTGATAACCCACAAGTATAGCGGATCGCAACCGTTTTCGAGGGTGGAGTATTCAACCCAAATTTATAGATTCGACACAAGGGGAGCCAAAGAATATTTGCAAGCATTAGCAGTTGAGTTGTCAATTCAACCACACCAGGAGATTAAATATCTATAGGAATATGATCAGTAGCATAGTAGTATGATAGTTTTGATAGTAGTGGTAACAGTGATAGCAATGATTTTGTAGCAAGTGTAACAGTAACAGTAGCAGTAGTAACTAGCAAGACCAATATGTGGAAAATTCGTAGGCATTGGATCGGTGGATTCGTTGGATGATATTCATCATATAGCAGTCATAACCTAGGACGATACAACACTAGCCCAGTTCATAAATATAATGTAGGCATGTATTCCGTAAATAGTCATACGTGCTTATGGAAAGAACTTGTATGACATCTTTTGTCCTACCCTCCCGTGGCAGCGGGGTCCATAAGAAAACTAAGGGATATTAAGGCCTCCTTTTAATAGAGAACTGGAACAAAGCATTAACACATAGTGAATACATGAACTCCTCAAACTACGATCATCACGGGAAAGTATCCTGATTAATGTCACCCCGGGGTTTACGGATCATAACACATAATAGGTGAATATGACTTGCAAGATCGGATCTAGAACATAGATATAATGGTGAAAACATAAACGGTTCAGATCTGAAATCATGGCACTCGGGCCCTAGTGACAAGCATTAAGCATAGCAAAGGCATAACAACATCAATCTCAGAACATAGTGGATACTAGGGATCAAGCCCTAACAAAACTAACTCGATTACATGATGAATCTCATCCAACTCCTCACCGACCAGCGAGCCTACGAAGGAATTACTCACTGTCGGTGGGGAGCATGATGGAATTGGCGATGAAGGAGGGCTGGTGATGACAAAGATTGAAGATCCCCCTCTCCCGAGCCACGAGCGAACTCCAGATCTGGCCTCCCGATGAAGAACAGGAGGTGGCGGCGGCTTCGTATCGTGAAACGTGATGAAACTTCCTCCCTAATTTTTCCCTCCAAATATGGGTATTTAAGGAGTTGGAATTAGGGTCTACGGGCCACCAGGTGGGCACAACCCACCTGGGCGCGCTTGGAGGGGGTGGCGCACTCTCCGGTGGTTCTTGGCTCCGGTATTTTTTGTATTCTAAATTAATTCTCCAAAAAGTTTCGTTCCATTCCGAGAACTTTTATTTCTGCACAAAAACAACACCATGGTAGTTCTGCTGAAAACAGGTCAGTCCGAGTTAGTTTCATTCAAATCATGCAAACTAGAGTACAAAACAAGAGCAAGAGCGTTAGGAAAAGTAGATACGACGGAGACGTATCAACTCCCCCAAGCTTAAACCCTTGCTTGTCCTCAAGCAATTCAGTTGACAAACTGAAAGTGAAAAAGAAAAACTTTTGTGAACTCTTTTGTTCTTGTTTACATAAATAAACTTAAGTGGCCCCCAAGTTTTCAGCAAAGATTATGACTAGCCATGTCAACAATAACTCTTAAAAATTATATTAACTCATATCAATGACATAAGCAACTAGCAAGCAATAATAAAATATATCAAATGCCAACACTTTATCAAAACAATCATGGTACAGAGCACCTCCAAAGTTCAAGCAATGACTAAACATTGTAATTCATGGTAGAAAAGATCCAGTCATGATGCATCCAACATTAACTATACACAATGCATGAGGATGACAATAGTGCTCTCAGATCTGGCGTTTATTTGAGAAGGTGATGACTCAACATAAAATTAAATAGATAGTCCCTTCATAGAGGGAAGTAGGGATTTGCAGAGGTGTCAGAGCTCAAAGTTTAAAAAACAGAGGTAAATGAAATTTTGGGAAATGCACCCTTCCTGTTTACGTCACGACCAAAAGTTATCAATATCTTCCATGCTAAACACATTAGTGGTGGTTCCCAAGCGATAAAAGTAAATGTTTACTCCCCCTCCACCAACAAACACACTCCACGGCTAGCTGAATCCACGGGTACCGTCCATACCAACATCAGTCCTGGGGGAGTTTTGTTTAATTATTTGCAATTTTTGATTTCAGGACTGGGAATCCCTATTACCACCCCTCTCATGCAAGGACGAGTGAATAAACACTCATCATGAGAATAACCTTCTTAGCATGGAAGATCCGACTACCCCCTGTCGCTCTATGAACAATCCAGACACACAAAAACAGATGTTTATTTGAAGTTTTTAGAGGTGGCACATGCAAATTTACTTAGAACGGCAGGGTTATACCGCATATAGTTAGATATGGTGGACTCGTCTGGAATAACTTTGGTTTAAGGGTTTTGATGCACAAGCAGTATTTCCGCTTAGTACAGGCGAAGGCTAGAAAATAGGTTGAGAAGCAGCCATCTAGAGAGCTAAAACGGTCATCAACATGCATTATGAATAATGAACATTGCTAGGATATGGACACCATGAACATAAATATCATAGAGGCTATGCTGGTTTTGATTCAACTACATGCATGAACATGTGCCAAGTCAAGTCACTTTAAACATTCAGAAGAGGATACCATATCATCATACTACATCACAACCATTTTAATGCAATGTTGACATCCAGGATAAATCATTATCCGCTCCTAGATACTTAAGCATGGCATGAGGAACTATAATCTCTAATTGTCATTGCAAACATGTTTGATCATAATATGCTGAATCATGGATACTAGGTTAAACATATTTACAAAAACAAAACAAGTTGAGTTCATACCGGTTTCTCTCTGCCATAGCCAGTTCATCAATTATTGCCTTTCACTTGCACGACAGAATGATATGAAAATAATAATAGTGCAAAAGTGTCGTGGACTAAGCTGGAATCTGTAAACATTTTATTCAAAAGGAGAAGACAAAGCAATTTGGGCTCTTCGTTAGATCAATAGCAACGCATATGAGAGCCACTCCACATTTTCATCGTGGTCTTCTCTTTGGTATAACTCAATAAAAAGAAAAGAATTTGCTACTTCTTGAGCTTGCGTTGGTTTTTTCCTTGAAGAGAAAAGGGTGATGCAGCACAGTAGAGATAAGTATTTCCCTCAGTTAAGAACAAAAGTATGAATCTAGTAGGAGAAGAATGCACAAATCACCAATACATACACATACAATCAAAAACTTGCACCCAACGAGAAATAAAGGGGTTGTCAATTCCTTCACGGTCACTTGCAAAAGTGAGATCTGATAGAGATAGATAAATAAAAGATAAAAAAAATTGGTTTTTTTTCTTTATAGATCTGAAAATAAAAGATTGCAAAATAGTAGATCGGAAACTAATATGATGGAAAATAGACCCGGGGCCATAGGTTTCACTAGAGGCTTCTCTCATGAAGGCAAATAATACGGTGGGTGAACAAATTACTGTCGAGCAATTGATAGAAAAGCGCAAAGTTATGACGATATTCAAGGCAATGATTATGAAATATAAGCATCACGTCCGTGTCAAGTAGACCGACTCTTGCCTGCATCTACTACTATTACTCCACACATCGACTGCTATCCAGCATGCATCTAGAGTATTAAGTTCATAAAGAATGGAGTAACGCCTTAAGTAAGATGACATGATGTGGAGGAATAAACTCAAGCAATATGGTGTAAACCCCATATTTTTATCCTCAATGGCAACAATTCAATACGTGTCTCGCTTCCCCTACTTTGTCACTGGGATCACGCAAGATTGAACCCAAAGATAAGCACCTCTCCCATTGCAAGAAAAAACCAATCTAGTTGGCCAAACCAAACCGATGGATGAAGAGAAATACAAAGATATCAAATCATGCATACAAGAATTCAGAGAAGATTCAAATAATATCCATAGATAAGCTGATCATAAATCCACAATTCATCGGATCTCGACAAACAAACCGCAAAAGAAGATTACATTGGATAGATCTCCAAGAACATCAAGGAGAACATGGTATTGATAATCAAAGAGAGAGAAGAAGCCATCTAGCTACTAGCTATGGACCCGTAGGTCTGAGGTAAACTACTCATGCTTCATGGAAGGTGAAAGGATCGAGAAGAGGTGTCTAGAGGGGGTGATTAGACCCTCAACAAAGAAAAGTAGCAGTTTTTAATTTCTTCAAGTTAAGGTGGAGTTTTAGCACAAGTTTAAACATTGAAAGTATATTTCAAGCAAGCATGGCAAGAGTATATGAGCAGCGGAAAGTAAAGCATACAAGTTGCAAGAATGTAATGGGATTAGAGTATGCAAACGAAATTGGAGACACGGAGATTCTTGGCATGGTTCCGATAGGTGGTGCTATCGTACATCCACGTTGATGGAGACTTCAACCCACGAAGGGTAACGGTTGCGCGAGTCCACGGAGGGCTCCACCCACGAAGGGTCCACGAAGAAGCAACCTTGTCTATCCCACCATGGTCGTCGCCCACGAAGGACTTGCCTCACTTGGGTAGATCTTCACGAAGTAGGCGATCTCCTTGCCCTTACAAACTCCTTGGTTCAACTCCACAATCTTGACAGAGGCTCCCAAGTGACACCTAACCCTAGGAGACACCGCTCTCCAAAAGGTAATAGATGGTGTGTTGATGATGAGCTCCTTGCTATTGTGCTTCAAGTGATAGTCTCCCCAACACTCAACTCTCTCTCACACATTTGGATTTGGTGGAAAGATGATTTGAGTGGAAAGCAACTTGGGGAAGGCTAGAGATCAAGATTCTTGTGGTTGGATTGGAATATCTTGGACTCAACACATGAGTAGGTGGTTCTCTCTCAGAAAATGAATGTTGGAAGTGTAGGCACGTTCTGATGGCTCTCTCTCCGAATGGAGGATGGGTGGAGGGGTATATATAGCCTCCACACAAAATCTAGCCGTTACACACAATTTACCAAACTCGGTGGGACCGAATCGAAAAACTCGGTCAGACCGACATGGTTCAGAATGTGAATGTTAGAGTTTTCAGTGGGACCGATATGATCAACTCGGTGGGACCAATGTGCTAGGGTTAGGGTAAAACCTCAACTCGGTTTGACCGATTACACAAACTCGGTAAGACCAATTTTGGTAATAAGCAAAATAGAGAGTTGGTCAAGCAAACTCAATGGGACCGATTGCATATCTTGGTGAGACCGAAATTATTGCAACAGGCAGCAGAGAGTTTGCAAGCCCATCTCGGTGAGTCCGAGATCCCATTGGTGAGACCGAACCGATTAGGGTTTCTGGCAGTGGCTATGTCAAATGAACTCGGTGGCGCCGGGTAGATCAAATCGGTGGGGCCGAGTTTGACTTTAGGTTTGGGACATATGTGGAAATGAGAAAGTGGTTGAGGGCTTTGGAGCATATCACTAAGCACTTTGAACAAGCAAGCCGTTAAGCAACACCTCATCCCCTTTTAATAGTATTGGATTTTCCTATGGACTCAATGTGATCTTGGATCACTAAAATAGAAAATGAAGAGTCTTGAGCTTTTGCCAATCCTTGTCCTTAGTTTCTTGAAGGGGTTCCACATCCTCTTGTCCATGCCATTCCACTGTCGAACTCATCTGAAATATACTAGATAAAAGTATTAGTCCAACAAGAGATATTTTGACATTAATTACCAAAATCATCCAGGGAGCACTTGTGCTTTCAATCTCCCACTTTTTGGTAATTGATGGCAACATACATCAAAGCTTTAGATAAAGATATGAAGAATAACAAGTAAAGCTTTGGAAAGACATGTAACATGCATAGGCTCCCCCTACATGTATGCAATCATGTAAATATGGAATATAAGAGCATGTGAATGCATAAGCATGACAGAGCAAGCAATGAGTTACATGTATCTTGGCTATATGCATCAGAGCAAATGGTGTGAATATAGGAAATGTACCTTCATGTTCATGTGTCATTCTTGCAAACAATATGTACATCAGCAAGAGATCATCATGCACATGAGTGTGATGCATATACTTACCTTGTGGTCCTGAGCTGACTTTGGAATAGGTGAACCTAAGTAAACAAGGTTAGACAACACACGAACACCTACAGGGCAAAGCAATTTGAGAAACCACAAGAGTACCAAGATTGGGATGACATGTAGAGAGTGAGTACTAGGTACTCTATTAGATATAGACATGTCCCCAAAAGTTAAAGATATGCAATGAATTCGAAGATTTCCTTCCCTTAGATGTCTTTCTCCCCCTGAATCTTATATGGGATACTGGGAGAAGGAAGGGAAAAGAAATTCAGAGCAATACAAGAAAATCAGATCAAAACAGACATAACACATACTAACATGTCTTTTCCCCTCTTAAAGACATGTTACCTCTCTCCTCTTGAATACCAAGCATCTCGGGTCTCTCTCTCTCTCTCCCTTTGATGTGATCAAGCTTTGATGTGACCTCTCTCTCTACCCCTTTGACATCAATTTCCAAGAAGGGATCTTCTGGAGTGTGAGTCGAATAGGTTTGGTCCTTGAGTCACATGACAAAGCAACATGTAGAATGTGATGCAGGTAGAGGACAAGAATTATTGAGTGGAGCTGGAACAAATATGCAAGATGCAAATGGCAAAGTGTCTTCTCAGCGTTGAAATCGGTAACACCAAGTTGTTTTCTTCGGTGGCACTGAAATGGTTCGGTTTGACAGAAGGAGACAAACCGGTGTGTCCGAGTTCAACACGGAAGGAGAACAATTGTCATCTCAGCTCACTAGGCAAATAAGATCTCACAAAGATTTGCAAGGAATTAACTGAAAGATTTGCAATGAATTAGATGCAGGGAATGCAGAACATAACAGAGAAAAATAAAGAAATCTAGATGAAGTTTTTTTATTAAGGAAGGGGAACAAAAATGCAAGAACTCAGAAAAGCACTAGAGAACTTCATCTAGAGTTGGTCGGCGACAAGTCACCTATGTTAGAGTATATTGACTGAGGAGTCAAGTGAGAACACTGGATCGTAGGTCATACTCATCGTTTAAGCTCAAAATGGGGTTACCATTTTTCATTTAAGCATTTTGATGTATTCGCATCTTGTTGAGCTGCTTTGACCCATGACTTGGGGTAAAGCTTCTCTAAGATGGAATAACATACCTTGGGTGGTGGTGTTGATCTTGATCATGTAGTTGAACTTGTGTGGGATGCTCAAGGTTGATGTAGCTCATCAATGAGTTGGGACCACCGCTTGTAGTTTGAGTTCATCTACCTACATGGGTTAGATAGCAAGGAAGACCACTTGTGTATCCAAAATGACAATCCTGAAAGTTGATACCAAATGAAATTTGATATAAAGAAATTGTCAAAGGATATGTTGAAAGGTTCCAGGCTTCCTTGTCTTCAACCACCATATTTGTAGAGACTTGGTGATGTAGAGATTGCTCAAGATCTGAGTGATTTGCAATCTCATAGATTTTGATTCATCCAAGTACCTACAAGGGTTAGATAGCATGCAAGGGTGCAAATATATCCAAGACATATGATCATCATCATAAGAGAAATATCAAGGATTAGTCAAGGACTCATGCCTTGCATGTATCCAAATTGAGTTTCTACTCCAAGTTTGAAGCATCAATGATGTTCAATTCACCTCTCAAACGGCAAAATACTTTCTCATCAAGCAGTTTGGTGAATATATCCGTCAATTGCTTATCGGTACGAACATGCTTGAGATCAATGTCCCCTTTAGCAACATGATCTCGAATGAAATGATGAAGAACTTCAATATGCTTAGTTCGAGAATGTTGGGATTGTGAGCAATCTTAATAGCACTTTCATTGTTGCAAAGCAATGGAACATGTTTCACATAGATCCCATAATCTTTAAGAGTTTGAGTCATCCAAAGTAATTGAGAACAACATGAATCGGCGGCAATGTATTCCGCTTTGGCGGTGGATAAGGATACCGAGTTTTGTTTCTTGGAGGACCAAGACACAAGAGATCTACCAAGAAATTGACAAGTACCCGAAGTGGACTTTCTATCAACCTTGTCACCGGCATAGTCCGAATCGGAGTAGCCAACAAGATCAAAAGAGGACCTCTTAGGATACCAAATGCCAAAATTTGGTGTATGAATTAAGTATCTCACTATCCTTTTCACAACCTTAAGATGACATTCTTTAGGGGCCGCTTGATATCGTGCACACATGCACACACTTAGCATGATATCGGGACGAGAGGCACATAGATATAACAATGAACCAATCATAGAGAGGTAAACCTTTTGGTCAACCGATTTGCCATCCTTAGTCAAGTCAAGATGTCCACTTGTAGGCATGGGTGTTTTCATACCTTTGCTTACTTGCATGTTGAACTTCTTGAATACGTCCTTGGTATACTTTTTTGAGAAACAAAGGTGCCCTCCTTAGTTTGCTTGATTTGCAAACCAAGAAAGAACTTGAGTTCACTCATCATAGACATCTCAAACTTCTCCGACATTAGCTTCCCAAACTTTTCACTAAAATGAGGGTTACTTGAACCAAATATGATATCATCAACATAAATTTGGCACACAAATAATTCATCATTAACCCTTTTAGTAAAAAGATTAGAATCAAATTTTCCAATCTCAAAGCCTTTTTCAGTAAGGAACTTGGTCAAGCATTTGTACCACGCTCTAGGAGCTTGTTTAATACCATAAAGAGCTTTGTGAAGTTTGTAAACATGATCGGGTTTCCTAGGATTAACAAAGCTGGGAGGTTGTTTAAGATAAACTTCCTCCTCAATTTCACCATTTAGAAAAGCACTTTTAATGTCCATTTGGTACAAGGTAATATCATGGTGATTAGCATATTCAAGTAAGATGCGGATGGACTCAAGTCTAGCAATGGGGGCGTATGTCTCACCATAGTCCATACCTTCGACTTGAGTGTAGACTTGGGCGACGAGGCGTGCTTTGTTGGGAATGACTTGTCCATCTTGGCCTTGCTTGTTGCGAAACACCCATTTGGTACTGATGATGTTGTGGTTGTTGTCGAGCTTCTCGACCAATGTCCACACCTGGTTCCTCTCAAAGTTGTGTAGCTCTTCATGCATGACATTTATCCAATCCGGATCTTCCAATGCTTCTTCAACCTTCATAGGTTCAATGCTAGAGATGAATGAATAATGTTCACTGAAATTAGCCAGGCGATTTTTAGAGCGAGTGATTCTCCCGGTTTGGATATCATTGAAGATTTGTTCGACGGGATGGTCTCGTGAAACTCTTGCTCGAACTCGTGAGAGTTTTTGTTTGGGTCGGGGTGGAACATCTTCTTCATCATCCTGTTCTTCCTCTTGGCCTTCTTCGTTGTTGGCGTTGTCGTTCTCTTGTCTAGGTGGAGAAGGAGGTTGATGAGGTTCATCTTGGTGTACTTCCTCATTCTCTTCATCTTGGCGGGTCCCACTTGTGGATGCTTCCGTTTCAACTCTTAGTTCACCTTGTTGTGAGGTAGAAACTTCCACTTGGACGGACGAGGTACTCTCCTTCACCTCCGTTTGATGAATCTTTCCAATAGACAAGTCTTGGATTGCTACTGAAGGATCTTTATCTCCTACGTCGATTGGAAATTGCTCTACTTGCGAGCCGTTAGATTCATGAAACTTCACGTCTACCATTTCTTCAACCTTCCGGGTGAAATTGTTGTAGACACGGTAAGTGTGAGAGTTTGAGCCATAACCAAGTAGGAAACCTTCATGAGATTTAGTAGCAAATTTAGAATGACGATGCTTATCAAGAATGTAGCACTTTGAGCCGAATACTCGAAAGTATCCAACTTGGGGTTTGTTACCCGTGAGAAGCTCGTATGCCGTCTTGCCGAGTAGCTTGTGAAGATACAAGCGATTTGTTGCATGACAAGCTGTCTCAACCGCTTCCGCCCAAAAGTGGTTTGGCGTCTTGTACTCATCAATCATCGTTCTCGCCATCTCAATAAGAGTCCGGTTCTTCCTCTCAACAACTCCATTTTGTTGAGGCGTGTACGTAGCCGAGAACTCATGTGAAATCCCTTCTTCGTCAAGAAACGTATCCACATTTGTGTTCTTGAACTCCGTTCCGTTGTCGCTACGAACCTTCTTGATCTTCACTTCAAATTGATTTTGGGCCTTCCTAGCAAAGTTCTTGAAGATCTTTTGGACCTGCGATTTATCATCAAGAAAGAACACCCACGTAAATCTTGAAAAATCATCAACTATGACTAGACCAAATGGGTTTCCACCGAGACTTTTATAGGCATTGGGACCAAAGAGATCCATATGAAGTAGCTCGAGCGGTCTTCTCGTGGTCATGATGTTCTTCACGGGGTGGCTTCCTCCAACTTGTTTTCCTGCTTGACAAGCACTGGACAATCTATCCTTGTCAAATATAACATCTTTTACTCCAAGGATATGATTACCTTTAATTAGCTTATCAAGATTTCGCATGCCCACATGACCTAACCTTCTATGCCACAACCAACCTTTAGAAGATTTAGCAATTAAGCAAGTTCTAGGTTGAGCCTTTTTAGTGAAATCAACAATGTATAGATCACCTCTACGTATACCGGAAAAAGACCATTTTATGATTATCTCTTTGAAATACTTGGCAATCTACTTCAGTAAATATGACATTGAAGCCAAAGTCAGCAAGTCTAGATACGGAAAGTAAATTATAGCCAAGAGATTCAATGACCATAACATTTTTATGGAGCTATCATGTCAGATGGCCACCTTAACAAGGCCAACCACCTTACCCTTTGAGTTATCACCAAAGGTGACATACTTTCGAGGTCTGCCGTTTTCAGCTAGCTCACAAAACATATCCTTTTCTCCGGTCATGTGGTCGGTACATCCACTATCAAGAACCCATTCCTTTCCTCCAGCCATGTAGCCATGAAGATTTGCCATAAGACCAAAGTGTCTCATAGACTCATCAAGATCAAAGTCACCATCATCATCCTCATCATAGTATCCATGTTCAACATCGTCTTGTGATGGATCAATTAATAGAGAGAGTGATTCATTAGATAAATGATCATCACAATGTTCATCTTTATGAATTCTAATGGCTGCGGAGATGATATTGTTAATTATTCCAACATCTCCTTTGGCACGCATGAGGTTAGTAAGCTCAAATAGACAATCACCAAACTTAGGATCATTGGAATTCATCTTACTCAAAGCGATAGACTTGTGAAGAATCTCATCTAAGTTTTGCAAGGAATAGTTTGGAAATCGTTCCTCAAGAAATCTCCATATAGTGTAGGCACAATCAAGAGTCGGGAAGCAACCGAACAAATTTCTAGGCAAACCTCTAGTAATAAGATTGACAATTCTAAGGTTGCGGATCATGTCAATAGACTCATCAAGGGTATGATGCAAAGGATCAACATGGGGTGCACAAGGGCTAGTAATGTACTTGTTCAAATGATATTCATTGAAAATCTCAAGCATCTCATTTTTTTCACTCATGAAAGAACTCTCCATCAAGTATAGGCACTCTACGTCTAAGACTCCCCAACGTAGACTCGTCCATCTTCCTCCAATGGTGATTAGAAAAAAGAAATGGAGACCAATGCTCTGATACCAATTGAAAGTATCGAGAAGAGGTGTCTAGAGGGGGGTGATTAGACCCTCAACAAAGAAAAGTAGCAGTTTTTAATTTCTTCAAGTTAAGGTGGAGTTTTAGCACAAGTTTAAACATTCACAATACATTTCAAGCAAGCATGGCAAGAGTATATGAGCAGCAGAAAGTAAAGCATGCAAGTTGCAAGAATGTAAAGGGATGGGATTGGAGTACGCAAATGCAATTGGAGACACTGAGATTTTTGGAGTGGTTCCGATAGGTGGTGCTATCGTACATCCATGTTGATGGAGACTTCAACCCATGAAGGGTAACAGTTGCGCGAGTCCACGGAGGGCTCCACCCACGAAGGGTCCACGAAGAAGCAACCTTGTCTATCCCACCATGGTCGTCGCCCACGAAGGACGTGCCTCACTTGGGTAGATCTTCACGAAGTAGGCGATCTCCTTGCCCTTACAAACTCCTTGGTTCAACTCCACAATCTTGACGAAGGCTCCCAAGTGATACCTAACCAATCTAGGAGACGCTACTCTCCAAAAGGTAATAGATGGTGTGTTGATGATGAACTCCTTGCTCCTGTGCTTCAAATGGTAGTCTCCCCAACACTCAACTCTCTCTCACAGATTTGGATTTGGTGGAAAGATGACTTGAGTGGAAAGCAACTTGGGGAAGGCTAGAGATCAAGATTCTTGTGGTTGGATTGGAATATCTTGGTCTCAACACATGAGTAGGTGGTGCTCTCCCAGAAAATGAATGCTGGAAGTGTAGGCACGTTCTGATGGCTCTCTCTCCGAATGGAGGATGGGTGGAGGGGTATATATAGCCCCCACACAAAATCTAGCCGTTACACACAATTTACCAAACTCGGTGGGACCAAATTGAGAAACTCGTTCAGACCGATGTGGTTCAAAATGTGAGCGTTAGAGTTTTCGGTAGGACCGATATGATCAACTCGGTGGGACCGATGTGCTAGGGTTAGGGTAAAACTTCAACTCGGTTTGACGGATTACACAAAATCGGTGAGACCGATTTTGGTAATAAGCAAAAAAGAGTTGGTCAAGCAAACTTGGTGGTACCGATTGCATATCTCGGTGAGACCGAAATTATTGCAACAGGCAACAAAGAGTTTGCAAGCCCATCTCGGTGAGACCGAGATCCCATCGGTGAGGCCGAACTGATTAGGGTTTCTAGCAGTGGCTATGTCAAATGAACTCGGTGGCGTCGGGTAGATCAAATCGGTGGGGCCGAGTTTGACTTTAGGTTTGGGACATATGTGGGAATGAGAAAGTGGTTGAGGGCTTTGGAGCATATCCCTAAGCACTTTGAGCAAGCAAACTGAGGGAGTCCTGGATTAAGGGGTCCTCGGGCGTCCGACCTATTGGACATGGGCCGGACTGATGGGCCGTGAAGATACAAGACAGAAGACTCTCTCCTGTGTCCTGATGGGACTCTCCTTGGCGTGGATGGCAAGCCTGGCGTTCGGATATGAAGATTCCTTTCTCTGTAACCAACTTTGTACAACCCTAGTCCCCTCCGGTGTCTATATAAACCGGAGGGTTTAGTCCGTAGAGGCAATCACAATCATATAGGCTAGACTTCTAGGGTTTTAGCCATTACGATCTCGTGGTAGATCAACTCTTGTAATACTCATATTCATCAAGATCAATCAAGAAGGAAGTAGGGTATTGCCTCCATAGAGAGGGCCCGAACCTGGGTAAACATCATGTCCCCTGTCTCCTGTTGCCATCAACCTTAGACGCACAGTTTGGGACCCCCTACCCGAGATCCGCCGGTTTTGACACCGACATTGGTGCTTTCATTGAGAGTTCCGCTATGACGTCAAAGACAGGATTGATGGCTCGCCTTGTTATCAAGGACAGTATCACCTCCGGAGGAGCCCTGGCCTCAGGCCGAACCCTCCGGCTGGGCGGCTTTACCATGACCGCCCGTCCGGCCGTTAAGCCGACGATGACTTCTCGGGTCATCGAAAATCGCCTCCGTGTTGACTCCGAATACTCCAAACGGATGGATCCGACGAAGTTGTCATCTTTAAACGAACTCCTGGATCGCATCGCCACCTTGGGGGTCGCTACAGACTACGATTGGATTGGGCTTAAACCCCATCAGAGAGAAACCAAATCTCCGTCGATCACCCATTAGATAGCGGTAGTAGAGGAGCAAAACAACAACTCTTCCTCTATATTGAGGACGAACTATGTTCGGATTTCCGAGCTCGAAGAGCCAGATACCTGTCCGCGAAACGACATGCCCTGTCCTCCAAACCTAGAATCGGACGGTGGACCTGAAAAATCGGTTGATATCCCAGAGCCCGAACTATTAAGCTCGGAAGTTTCTAAAACTCCGGATCCCAAATTGGGTCAGGGTTCGGATTTAAAGCCACACACCCACCCAGATATACGTGATCTCATGTACATACGACAATAGTCTCAGGAAACAGTCCATCACTTTTGGGCCAGATTCCTCCTTGTCAAAGACAAGATTAAAGATTGTCGCGACGAAGACGCGATCTCAGTATTCTGCAATAATTGCACGGACGAAGGAATCCTCAACGCCATCAACCGCCGTCGCGTATTACACTTTGCTGACTTGGCAACCATAGTACAGAAGTACTGCGCAATGGAAAGTGCCTGGAAAACTCAGGTAACCCGCTGGGAACCACCAGTTTCCACTCAACCCCTCATCCGGGAAAAAAGGATGCACCCTCGTGGGGCGCCCGACCCAATAGTCAAGAAATCGAAGCCCATTACGGGGCGCGGAACCTTTCTGGAGTACTAGCATATGCAAGGAAGCGGTAAGAAACAATAGCAATCTCAAGATAACGAGAGGTAATTTATTATCATGAAATTTTTTACGACCATATTTTCCCCTCTCATAATAATTACATGTGGGATCATAAGCAAATTCAATAAAATAGCTATCACATAAAATATTTTCAACACGATCCACATGCATGCAAAGTTGACACTCTTCCGAAATAGTGGGATAATCATTAACTAAAGTCATGACCTCTCCAAACCCACTTTCATCAAAAAATTCATAAGATTGAATATTCTCCAAATATGTGGGATCTAAAGTTGACACTCTTCCAAACCCACTTTAAATACTATTGCAAACAATATTATCAATCTCATATTCATCATGGGGATTAGATAAATTTTCAAGATCATAAGAAGAATCACCCCAATCATGATCATTGCAACAAGTAGTAGACATAGAAAAACTAGCATCCCCAAGCTTAGGGTTTTGCATATTATTAGCACAATTGACATCAAGAGAATTTATAATAAAATTATTGCCATCATGCTTTTTATTCAAGGAGCTATCGTGAATCTCTTCATAAATTTCTTCATCACAATTTTCAGATTCACAAATTTCAAGCAAAACTTCATAAAGATAATCTAGTGCACAAAACTCACTAGCAATTGGTTCATCATAATTGGATCTCTTAAAAAGATTAGCAAGCGGATGAGGATCCTAGATCCTAGCTTCTCTGTTTAGGAATAAATACTCAACTATTTCAACCAAGCGAGCAAGCGAGCCAAGAAAGACATCAAGGCAACGAAAAGACGAACGGAAAAAGGGCGAATAAAATGGCAAGGGTGAAGTGTGGGAGAGGAAAACGAGAGGCAAATGGCAAATAATGTAATGCGGGAGATAAGGGTTTGTGATGGGTACTTGGTATGTTGACTTTTGCGTAGACCTCCCCGGCAACGGCGCCAGAAATCCTTCTTGCTACCTCTTGAGCACTGCGTTGGTTTTCCCTTGAAGAGGAAAGGGTGATGCAGCAAAGTAGCATAAGTATTTCCCTCAGTTTTTGAGAACCAAGGTATCAATCTAGTAGGAGGCTACGCGCGAGTCCCTCGCACCTACACAAAACAAATAAATCCTCGCAACCAACGCGATAAGGGGTTGTCAATCCCTACACGGTCACTTACGCGAGTGAGATCTGATAGATATGATAGCATAATATTTTTGGTATTTTTGTGATAAAGATGCAAAGTAAAATAAAAGCAAAGTAAAAGGCAACGGAAATAACTAAGTGTTTGAAGATTAGTATGATGAAGATAGACCCGGGGGCCATAGGTTTCACTAGTGGCTTCTCTCAAGAGCATAAGTATTTTACGATGGGTGAACAAATTACTATTGAGCAATTGATAGAATTGAGCATAATTATGAGAATATCTAGGTATGATCATGTATATAGGCATCACGTCCGAGACAAGTAGACCGACTCCTGCCTGCATCTACTACTATTACTCCACACATCGACCGCTATCCAGCATGCATCTAGAATATTAAGTTCATAAGAATAGAGTAACGCTTTAAGCAAGATGACATGATGTAGAGGGATAAATTCATGCAATATGATAAAAAAACCATCTTGTTATCCTTGATGGCAACAATACAATACGTGCCTTGCTGCCCCTACTGTCACTGGGAAAGGACACCGCAAGATTGAACCCAAAGCTAAGCACTTCTCCCATTGCAAGAAAGATCAATCTAGTAGGCCAAACCAAACTGATAATTCGAAGAGACTTGCAAAGATAACCAATCATACATCAAAGAATTCAGAAGATTCAAATATTGTTCATAGATAAACTTGATCATAAACCCACAATTCATCGGTCTCAACAAACACACCGCAAAAGAAGATTACATCGAATAGATCTCCACGAGAGAGGGTGAGAACATTGTATTGAGATCCAAAAAGAGAGAAGAAGCCATCTAGCTAATAACTATGGACCCGAATGTCTGGGGTAAACTACTCACACTTCATCGGAGAGGCCATGGTGTTGATGTAGAAGCCCTTCGTGATCGATGCCCCTTCCGGTGGAGCTCCGGAACAGGCCCCAAGATGGGATCTCGTGGGTACAGAAGGTTGCGGCAGTGGAATTAGGTTTTTGGCTCCGTATCTGATCGTTTGGGGGTACGTAGGTATATATAGGAGGAAGAAGTACGTCGGTGGAGCAACAGGGGGCCCACGAGGGTGGAGGGCGCGCCCCCTACCTCGTGGCTTCCCTGTTGGTTGCTTGACGTAGGGTCCAAGTCTCCTGGATCATGTTCGTTCCGAAAATCACGTTCCCGAAGGTTTCATTCCGTTTGGACTCCGTTTGATATTCTTTTTCTGCGAGACTCTAAAATAGGCAAAAAACAGCAATTCTGGGCTGGGCCTCCGGTTAATAGGTTAGTCCCAAAAATAATATAAAATTGAATAATAAAGCCCAATAATGTCCAAAACAGAAGATAATATAGCATGGAGCAATCAAAAATTATAGATACGTTGGAGATGTATCAGCCCCTTTCAACAGTGGATATCACGCCCTATTGGGGCGAGATACATTTACACGGTTCCAAGCTATACCTCATTACGGGTACAATGGTATTATCACTCTTGCCAGTGATCCGGACATAGCACTCCGCGCCGAAAACAAAACTGCATCCCTGGCCCTCGAGGCACTGTCTGAAGCCCTCGCGGCCGAAGAGTTAACCGCGCTGTGCTCCATGGTGGATACGGACGATGTAATCCTGGACAAGCGACCCAAATCCACCTCCTTTAAACCAGCAGATGAAATAGTCAAATTTCAAGTTCACCCAACGGACCCCAAGAAGACAGCATCCATCGGGGCACAGCCGGACCCAACGGTTGACGCCGCGCTACGAGAGTTTCTGCGCGAGAACTGGGACATATTCGCCTGGCACCCTTCGATATGCCAGGAATCCCACGCAGGTTTGCCGAACACAGCCTCAACATATTGAAGGGATATAAACCGGTCAAGCAAACACTGCGGCACTTTTTCGAACCCAAACGACAAGCTATGGGGGAGGAGCTAGCCAAGTTAATCGAGGCTGGATTCATCATAGAAGTAAAACACCCGGACTGGCTAGCAAACCTGGTGATCGTGCCAAAAAAGGATAAATCCTGGTGGCTATGCGTCGATTTCAAAGACCTCAACAAGGCTTGCCCTAAGGATCCCTTCCCCCTCCCTCGCATTGATCAGATTATTGATGCTACTGCAGGACACGACTCACTCTGTTTCCTCAACGCATACTCCGGATACCATCAAATCAAAATGAAGGAGTCCGACCAAGCCGCAACGGCATTCACTACCCCATATGGGCCGTTCTGCTTCAACACTATGCCCTTCGGACTTAAAAACACCGACGCCACCTACCAAAGCATGATTCAAACATGCCTGGAGAAACAGATCGGCAAGACAGTTGAAGCATATGTGGACGATGTCGTCATAAAAACTAGGCACGTCGAGTCATTGATAGATGATCTGCGTCTCACATTCGACAACCTCCGTACATATGACATCAAGCTCAATCCGGAAAAGTGTGTTTTCGGCGTTCCTGCCGGAAAACTGCTGGGCTTCATCGTCTCCAATAGAGGAATTCAGGCAACTCCATCCAAAATCCGAGCTTTGTCACAATTGGCTACACCAACAAACCTTAAACAGGTCCAAAAACTAGCCGGATGTGTGGCAGCTTTAAGCCGCTTTATCTCCAGACTAGGAGAAAAAGAATTGCCGCTTTATCGCCTTCTCCGACGCACCGACCACTTCGAGTGGACGGATGCGGCAACGGCCGGACTGGAAGAGATAAAGGCTCTTTTAGCGAGCAACCCAATCCTGGCCGCGCCAAACGTCGGCGAACCCATGCTATTATATATCTCGGCAACACACCAGGTGGTGAGCGCGGTGCTCGTCGTCGAGCGAGAGGAGGACGGACACAAATTCTCACTTCAGAAACCGGTATACTACGTATCCACTGTCCTCACACCATGCAAATCCCAGTACCCTCATTACCAAAAGATAGCATACGCGGTCTTCATGGCATCCCGGAAGCTACGACACTACTTTCAAGAGTGCTCAATCATGGTGGCTTCCGGAGTACCACTCAATGACATAATAAACAACCGCGATGCCACGGGCCAGATTGCCAAGTGGGCCATTGAGCTCCTTCCATTCGACATAACATACAAACCATGCCGGGCCATTAAATCCCAAGTACTGGCCGACTTCGTCGCCGAATGGACAGAGGCCGAACTCCCTAAAGAGTACGGCACATATTCCAACTGGGTCATGCACTTCGATGGTTCCAAAATGCTGGCGGGCTTAGGAGCGGGCGTTGTCTTAACGTCCCCCACTGGAGACACAGTTTAGTACGTACTCCAAATATTATACACAGACTCCAACAATGCAGCCGAATACGAGGCCTTATTGCATGGTCTTCGGATGGCTGTCTCCATGGGCATACAACGCCTGGAGGTGCGCGGGGATTCAAACCTCGCAATATCCCAAATAAATGGAGATTTCGACGCCAAAGATCCGAAGATGGTGGCCTATCGTAACGCCATTCTCAAAATGTCGGCTCGGTTCGAGGAGCTCGAGTTTCATCACGTGGCTCGTGAAAGTAAGCAAGCGGCGGATGTCCTTACTCGCATCGGTGCTAAGCGCGACCCCGTCCCGCCTAACATATTCCTGGAAAGGCTCTTCAAGCCATCCGTGGTGTGGCAAGGGGAGAGCGGCAACACCAGTCCAGAAACGATTATACCCCCAGATTCCGAACACAATACCAATATCATCGGGGGCTCAGCCACCAAAATAACACCATCGGCCCATCTTATCATGGAAGTAATTGCCCCATGGACCGAACCCTTCTTAGCCTACCTTAATAGGCGAGAGCTCCCTGAGGATTAAAATGAGGCTCGCTGCATTGTCCGGCGCTCGAAAGCCTACAAGGTCCATAACGGAGAGCTCTACAAGAAAAGCGCTACGGGAGTACTTCAAAGATGTATCTCCGAAGAAGAGGGATGGCATCTCTTGGCCGAAATTCATGCCGGTCTCGGTGGTGACCATGCCGCGGCTCGGGCCCTTGTAAGTAAGGCCTTCCGTACAGGTTTCTATTGGCCGACGGCCCGAGCAGATGCATAGGACCTTGTCCAATGTTGTGTCGGATGCCAGCTTTTCATCAACCAAAGCCATATGCCACCCACCGCTCTACAAATAATCCCCATTACTTGGCCTTTTGCAGTCTGGGGGCTTGATATGGTCGGACCCCTTAAAGGAGGAAGCCATAAGAAAAAATATCTTCTGGTCATGGTAGATAAATTCACCAAGTGGATAGAGGCCAAACCAGTTAAAACGGCCGAAGCCGGACCAGTGATAGACTTCATATCCAGTGTTGTGCACCATTATGGCGTCCCACACAGCATCATCACCGATAACGGCTCCAATTTTACAGCCGATGAGGTGAAAGCATGGTGTGCTAACCTGGGCATTAAGCTCGATTACGCCTCCGTCTATCATCCACAAACAAATGGTCAAGTCGAACGAGCTAATGGTCTTAATATGGGAGGCACTAAGCCTAGACTAGTGCGGTCTTTGAAAGAATCAGACAAGCACTGGGTTGAGGATATCGACTCCGTACTCGTTCTACGCAGGCTCGCAGATATCAAAGCAGAGAAGTGCGGGCCAAGACTTATAACATTGGCGAACTCGTTCTATGCTTGCCTGAAAAGAAAAAGGACACACTCAAGCCCAAGTGGGAGGGTCTCTTCATCATAGATGAAGTTCTCCCTGGAGGAGCGTACCGCCTGTGTGATGCATCAGACAACCGCTTAGAGCTGAACCCGTGGAATGCCGCCAGACTCCGAAGATTCTATGCTTAGAGTTGGACTCTTTGTTCGTATTCTTCTCCCTTTGTTTCCATTATTTTCTCCTCTCTTTAACTTTTCTTCTAGCTTTAAGCTCTTGTGCGGCTAAACCACACACCTATGACGTACACATCCTTAAATATGTACGCCCATAATACCTGGGGGCTTCTTGTACAGAAGCTTATTATTATTTTTCGAGCATCAAGCTCACCACACATGTGTCTTTTTCCTCATATGTACCTTTTCTTCGCCATTATATGCATCGTTATGACTTAAGTTTTGGCCAAGCTGGGTTGCCTGGCTCCTGTTGAGGGAGTCCTGGATAAGGGGGTCCTCGGACAGCCGGACTATATCCTTTGGCCGGACTGTTGGACTATGAAGATACAAGATTGAAGACTTCGATCCGTGTCCGGGTGGGACTCTCCTTGGCATGGAAGGCAAGCTTGGCAATACGGATATGTAGATCTCCTCCCTTGTAACCGACTCTGTGTAACCCTAGTCCCCTCCGGTGTCTATATAAACCGGAGGGTTTTAGTCCGTAGGACAACAACAATCATACCATAGGCTAGCTTCTAGGGTTTAGCCTCTACGATCTCGTGGTAGATCAACTCTTGTAATACTCATATCATCAAGATCAATCAAGCAGGAAGTAGGTTATTACCTCCATCGAGAGGGCCCGAACCTGGGTAAACATCGTGTCCCCCACCTCCTGTTACCATCCGCCTTAGACGCACAGTTCGGGACCCCCTACCCGAGATCCGCCGGTTTTGACACCAACATTGGTGCTTTCATTGAGAGTTCCCCTGTGCCGTCACCATAAGGCTTGATGGCTCCTTCGATCATCGGCAACGATGCGATCCAGGGTGAGGTTTTCCTCCCCGGACAAATCTTCGTATTCGGCGGCTTCGTACTGCGGGCCAACTCGCTTGGCCATCTGGAGCAGATCGAGAGCTATGCCCCTGGCCATCAGGTCAGGTTTGGAAACTTGAACTATACTGCCGACATCCGCGGAGACTTGATCTTCGACAGATTCGAGCCCAAATCCCGCCTCGGCAAGAACAGCGATGACAGCGCAAGAAAAAATAACACCCCGGTCGACTCCAAAGGAAACGACGACCACATAGACCCAGCAATAGAACAGGACGAACCAGTGGACGGCGAACATAGTATGGAGCCGCTATCCAATCACGGCGACGCCGAGGATAAAGCTCATCAACATCTCTCTGGAGAGGAAAACAGTCCGGACGACGATGCACACATCATCCCGGAAAGGCACTTGGAACAAGAGAACCTCCGTAGAAGGCTTATTGCCACCGCGAGGAGTCTAAAGAAGCAGAAGCAAAGGCTTAAGGCTGCGCAGAATACGCTCAACAGTAGATGGAACAAAGTGATTGACACTAAAGAAAAGTATGGTTGCAGTCGCCACACAAAGAGCTATCCAAAGCGCAAGCTGTTGCCCGAATTTGATGATGAGGCCTTAGAGCCCACACAGCCGAAAAATAAAACGGCCGACGGGTCGGATCGACCACCTCGTGGCCGTGATAGAGGAACTAATGAGACCGCACATAAGTTAGCACACGATCCACACGAGGACTCGCATCAAAAGGCCGGCGTGACCAGATCCATCTACGGATCTAGGAAACGCGCTCTAGCGCATAATCAAAACCGAACAC
This sequence comes from Triticum aestivum, assembly GCF_018294505.1. NCBI lineage: Eukaryota > Viridiplantae > Streptophyta > Magnoliopsida > Poales > Poaceae > Triticum > Triticum aestivum. Next base: position 95,976,446 of record NC_057805.1, read on the forward strand.
TACAACCGCCAGAACACCATGACACATCCAAATACAGGGGTGCCGTGCACCCCCTATGTTTCACCGATGAGGTGCTGGATCATGAGTTTCCAGAGGGATTCAAACTCGTGAACATAGAGGCGTACGACGGAACGACAGACCCTGAGGTCTGGATTGAGGACTTCATCCTCCATATTCATATGGCTCGCGGAGACGATCTCCACGCCATCAAATATTTGCCCCTCAAGTTGAAAGGACCAGCTCGGCACTGGCTGAAGAGCCTCCCCAAAAATTCAATTGGAAGTTGGGAGGAGCTTGAGGATGCTTTTAGGGCTAACTTTCAAGGGACCTATGTCTGACCTCCGGATGCAGACGATTTAAGTCATATAATTCAACAGCCCGGAGAGTCAGCCCGAAAGCTTTGGAACAGATTTCTCACTAAGAAGAACCAAATCGTCGACTGCCTGGACGCCGAAGCCTTAGCAGCTTTCAAACACAGCGTCCGAGACGAATGGCTCGCCAGACACCTCGGCCAAGAAAAACCAAGAACAATGGCAGCCCTAACAAGCCTTCTGACCCGCTTTTGCGCGGGCGAAGATAGCTGGCTGGCCCATAGTAGCACCAGCGACCCAGGCACATCTGAAGTCAGGGATGGCAATGGAAAACCACGACGTAATAAAATCAAGCGTCCGAATAACGAAAACAGCCCAGACAACACGGCGGTAAACGCCGGATTTAGGGGCTCTCGACCCGGTCAGTGGAAAAAGCTTTTCAAAGGCAACAGAGATGGACCGTCCAGCCTAAACAAGATTCTAGACAAATTATGTCAGATTCATGGCACCTCCGATAAACCTGCAAATCACACCCACAGAGAATGCTGGGTCTTCAGGCTGGCCGGTAAGCTAAACGCCGAACACAAGGGGAGGGAGACACCAAGCGAAGACGAGGATGAGCCTCGTCAGCAAGACACTGGGGGACAGAAAAAGTTCCCACCAGAGGTCAAAACAGTGAACATGATTCACGTGATGAAGAGGAGAAGCAAACATGCACTCCGAGACACACGCGCTGTAGAGACCGTCACCCCTAAGTTCAACCCTTGGTCGGCCTGCCCGATCACTTTTGATCGCAGGGATCACCTGACAAGTATCCAGCACAGAGGATTGGCTGCCTTGGTGCTAGACCCAATTATTGACGGATACCATCTCACCCAAGTCCTCATGGACGGCAGCAGTAGTCTTAATCTGATATATCAGGACACAGTCCGCAAAATGGGGATAGACCCGACAAGAATCAGCCACAGTAATACTACCTTTAAAGGAATAATACCAGGCCCAGAGGCCCACTGTACGGGCTCTCTAGTACTAGAGGTTGTATTCGGTTCTCCCGACAACTTCCGAAGTGAAAAGTTAACCTTCGACATCGCTCCATTCCGAAGCGGCTATCAAGCACTACTCGGAAGAACAGCTTTCGCTCGTTTTAATGAAGTACTGCATTACACTTCTCTTTAGCTTAAGATGCCCGGTCCACGTGGCATCATCACAATTAGCGGGAATATTGAGCGTTCCTTGCACGCGGAAGAACGTGTGGTGGCTTTAGCAGCCGAACACTAAACGGCCTCCCCAACTAGAACAAATGATCGGTCATCAAGACCGCGGACGCGGCTAGACGAGTCCGGCGTATCACTAGTTGTAACAGCTTAGTTAAACATGAGATTGGTTTGATGGATATACCCCCATAGGCGGTACCAGGGGCTTCCCGCATGTAAAAAGGACTACAGTTTGGCTCGACCTTACTTATCTTGAATTTTAATGGTTTATTGAGAATAACCAATTTTTCGCACGACAACTTTCACCTAAGTTCTTCTCTTTTATAGATGATAATCGTGCTACACCCTTCCAGGATACGACACAACAGAGACACAGGCGCAGACGTGCAGCAGGGCCCCGCTCAAAGGTTTCTTTTTTAGATTAAGACCCTGTGTAAACCTTTTTTACTGTCTCTTGTTGCTTCACATCCTCCGGATACTCAGTATAACCGAGAGGGATGCTGACGTTATTGGCATTTTGCCACGTCAGAAGAATGCACGTACCTGGACACTTGGGGTTCATTATCAAGGGCGCTACCCAGCCTGGTATATGTTGTAAAGACTGAATACCTTAGGGAGTGTTTGGCATCGCGAGTTTGGCCTTATATGCATCAGCTCCAAATCATGTCTTTGGTCAAATGTTGGGTTTGTCCGGCTCCCGTGTTTTTGCTACCTTATGTTCCGCTCTATCGGCTAAGGTGGCACCGGGAGAACTACTATGATTGTGCCCTGGTTCATCCGGATGAGCACCTCAGTAGAGAAAGCCGAAAACTGACTGTCATGATAAAGCGTGAGACTGGTCAACCACTCGATGACTCATCGGAATCTTCGGAATTCCTCCGCATTAACGAAGGACCGGTTTCCCCGGTCATGTACGTACGTGCACCGTATTCGGATAGCCGCAGAAATACCAGGGGCTATATCGTAGCCCCACTGTCAAACTCCTATGGTTAAATGAAATTGTTAAAGCAATATAGTCCGATTGCCTCGTTCGCCACGCTACCACCTCCTTCATGGACCAAGACGTTGGATCAAGTGTGAAGACGCGCTTTTGCGAACACCCCCGCATTATATGCGTGGGGGCTGAAGCCGACGACTGCAAACTTTCAGGATATATATATATACATACATAAATGACCGCACAGGAGGCATAATCATACTTTCAGGCAAAAGTATAAATACCGCCTTTATAATTCAAATAACATTGTTCTTACAATTGGGATACATGTCACTAGAACATGATACTCTTCGAGCACTGAGCCTCTATTAAACGAGCGCCTTCTAAGACTTCTTCAAAATAGTGCTCGGCCGATACCCGTCCTACCGCCGAACTCTAGGATGCAATAGCGGTGGCATCCATCTCTGCCCAGTATGTCTTGACACGGGCAAGAGCCATCCGCGCACCCTCTATGCACGCCGACCTCTTCACAGCGTCGATATGCGGCACATCACCAAGGAATTGTTGCACTAAGCCAAAATAACTATTCGGCTTTGGTCCTTCCGGCCAACGATGATCCACAACAGACCTCATGGCAAGCCCGGACAACCTATGGAGCTCGGCCCACTCGGCCATTTGCTCATTTAACAGCAACGGACGCGCTGGAGCATTGAACTGCGACCAGAACAACTTTTCCACTTCGTGATCTTTTTGATCTTCGAAAAACTTGGTCGCATCAGCATCACTTTTCGCCAAATCCAGGTACACGTCCGCAGAACTCCATAATTGATCCAGAAGGGCATACTTGGGATCTCTGAACTTTGTCCACAACAAAAAGGGCTTCCAGCCCGTGATATTTCTGGCTTGACGTAGCTCCTCCTTCGCCGCTCTGATTGTAGAGCGGGCTTCCTTGGCTGCTACCGTGGCTTTCTCCAGGTCCGCCGTCTTCGTTCGGTTTTCCTTTTCAAGAAGCTCATAACGGTCGGTGGCATCTTTCAGCTCAACAGCCATCTTGGCTATTTTCTCTTTGCTGTGGCAATGGGCAGCCTGTTCGGCTCTTAGCTCTTCGACCGCCTTTAGGGCGGCCGCATCACTCCTCCTGGCTTGTTCCTTGGCTCGGGCAAGTTCCGCCCGAAGGGTCTCCACAGCGGCAGCCCCATCTTCAGTCACAGCATATTACAGATACTAGCATCATGCTCCTCTTAATATGTGTTGATCGTAGGAGAATACGTACCCTGTGCCTCGTCAAGCCGCTTGTTTACAAGCATGATGTCGGCATCTGCCGCATCAAGTTGCCGCTTCAGTTCGGCAAACTCACCAGTCCGGCTAGCCACCGGACCCTCAGCCGCCTGCACATGAAAGCAGCACGGTTATTACCTAGGACTATGATCCTCTATTTGCCGTCTTTTTTGACAGCAACCAGAGTCTCAGGGGCTACTATCTGCATAGGGCACACTTAGCGTGTGCGGTACCATCAAAAAATATATATTACTTTGTGTAGCTCAAAGCCTCTCAGCAGGCTCATAAACGCTTCATGCAACCCTCTTTCGGCGGATGAAATCCTCTCAACCACCGTACCCATTAGCATACGATGCGCTTCTGAGATAGCCGCTTGCTCCAGAAGATTCATCAGTGCGTCTGGTCGCGCACCGGACAGCCCCGGACTCTTTCTGTCGCTCTCCTTAGGAGCCGAATACTCCGGACTTCGGGTGGCCGAAGGGTTACCCTTTGGCCTGGGCGGATCAGGAGAAATACCCCGTGACGACACCTCAGGGTCGTCCGCTTCACGAGGCGAGGAGGCACGGGGAGGTGTTTCGCTCTCCATCATCTCCGGAAGAAGATCCCCCGAAGACAAACTGTGTCGAGAAGGGCTACGATCCAAACTACAAGACATACGTCTCAGTTATTGTTCTCAGAAACGAAGCAGGGTATATTTACTATAAAGCACTTTTGTTTACTTACAGCTCGGTGGAGGGCTGGTCCCCTTGCGGGTACCATGCGGTAAGGATGCCCTCTGGGGTAGGGTCCTCTGACAAAGGTTTCTTCTCTCATTTGAAAGCCGTTGTTTCCAATTCTTCAGAGGCGGCCCTTTTCCTTCCTTGGGGAGGGGGAATTTTAGATTCTTCTCCCCGGTTATCCTCCTTCGTGGAGGCACTAATTCCCCCGGTCTGGATGAATAATGAGTGTGGCCCGCTTTCGGCTGCTTTGTTCCTCCCTTTATCTTCCCCTGATGGCGCTTGATAAGGCGCAAGCTCAAGCATCTTGGCTAGTACAGGATCCGGTGGGCCTTCGGGAAGGGGGGCTGGACACCTGATCATCTTCGCCTTTTTTATCCAGCCCTAGTCCGAAGGTGACTTTTTCAGAATGATGTTGTGGCAAATTAAAAGACAACATGTTCGGCCGTGGAATTACTTACTTGGGTGTCTGGACGATTGCAGCTCAGACCCGCATCCTCGGTGGTGTCCGGAAACTTTACTTGTGATCCGAAGAACAATCCGTACATCTCTTCGTGCGTCATGCCGAAGAAGTGCTGAATAGTTTGTGGTCCTTCCGGGTTGAACTCCCACATACGGAGAGGTCGACATTTGCAAGGCAGGACTCGACGAACTAGCATGACTTACATTACCTTGACGAGGCTGACATCTCTCTTGAGGAGATCTCGGATGCGGCTCTGCAATGTCGGCACATCATTTGCTGGCCCCCAGTTCAGCCCCGTGTTGACCCATGACGCCAGTTGTGGCGGGGGACCCGAGCGAAAAGCAGGGGCGGCAACTCACTTAGTACCACGGGGAGTTGTGATGTAAAACCACTCCCGTTGTCATAAGCTGGACACCTCCGGGAAGGAACCCTTTGGCCATGGAGCATCGGCGCCTTTGCTTACTATGGCAACTCCGCATTCTGCGTGTCGCCCATTAATCATCTTCGGCTTCACATTAAAGGTCTTGAGCCACAAGCCGAAGTGTGGGGTGACGTGGAGGAAGGCCTCACACACGACGATGAACGACGAGATGTGAAGGATGGTATCCGGGGCCAGATCATGGAAATCGAGCCCGTAATAGAACATGAGCCCTCTAACAATTGATCTAGACTAAAGCCAAGCCCTCGGAGGAAGTGGGAAACGAATACGACACTCTCATTGGGCTCGGGAGTAGGAACGACCTGCCCTCGAGCAGGCAGCCTGTGTGCGACTTCGGCGATCAAATACCTGGCTTCTCTTAGCCTCTTGATGTCCTCCTCTGTGACAGAGGAGGGCATCCACCGACCTTGAAGGTTGGATCCGGACATGATTGAAGGTCCGAAATGCCTAGCCTGAGCCTTGGGTGTTGGAACTCGGGGTGGGGGAAGGATTCGATTGAGCACGAGAAGAAAAGGACAGGCATTGGCCCCCTTTATAAAGAGGGTGAATATCAAGCGTCCTCCGCGTGGCCGTTTGGAACTTGCCTAAAATCGAGGAGTCATACCGACAGGCCTGATTGGGTTGCCCACACCCGTATTGATGAGAATCCCGTGAAAAAAGGGACACGATCTCTGCTTCGACAAGACGTGCCAATAAATCCGCCTCGCGAAACGTGTGGCAGGCTGGGGGAAACGGTTCGAATAATGACCGGACCATGGTGTGATGCCACGTCATGAAAAGTTGTCAGCAGATTTGGATTTGTGGAAATATTATTCTCTCTACGATGGTATGTGGAATTTGTTTTGCAGAGCCGGACACTATCCTTGTGTTCAAAATCTTCTGTTGGGTATTCGGAGGAGGAACCCGCCTTGCAATGCCGAAGACAATCTGCGCGCCGGACTCATCGTCATTGAAGCCTGGTTCAGGGGCTACTGAGGGAGTCCTGGATTAGGGGGTCCTCGGACAGCTGGACTATATCCTTTGGCCGGACTGTTGGACTATGAAGATACAAGATTGAAGACTTTGATCCATGTACGGGTGGGACCCTCCTTGGCGTGGAAGGCAAGCTTGGCAATACGGATATGTAGATCTCCTCCCTTGTAACCGACTCTGTGTAACCCTAGCCCCCTCCGGTGTCTATATAAACCGGAGGGTTTTAGTCCGTAGGACAACAACAATCATACCATAGGCTAGCTTCTAGGGTTTAGCCCCTACAATCTCGTGGTAGATCAACTCTTGTAATACTCATATCATCAAGATCAATCAAGCAGGAAGTAGGTTATTACCTCCATCGAGAGGGCCCGAACCTGGGTAAACATCGTGTCCCCCGCCTCCCGTTACCATCCGCCTTAGACGCACAGTTCGGGACCCCCTACCCGAGATCCGCCGGTTTTGACACCGACACCTGTGCTTATGCCCTACGTTCCCGTTTGTTCGGCTAGGGCATAAAGGGAGCACCTCTGCGATTATTACTACCGGGTCATCCGGACGTGGACCTCAGACTGGGTGAAGCCGAAAGCTAGCATTCTTAAGGGAATATTTGGTTGGCGAACTAAAGACGTGTTACACTCATTACACTATGAACCCCCAGATGTCACGAACACTGCGATTTTTTCAATCATAGTTCGGGCATGCATACTAACGCATGTTCACCCAGGGAAAGGAACCCTTAACGGAACTATTAACTCTGGAAGATGTTTCTTACAATTATAATGTAATATAACATAGCTAGCCGGATACAACTTGTCTGTTCAAGCAACTATGACCCCTACGCCTCGTTTCCATGCATACCCCGGTCTATATTGCCGCTTTGGTATTCGAAAACACTCCGCACCTTCGGGTCCAGAGGTCGAAGCGAAAAGGTCTGCCATGACAATCGTTTTACAATCCGGCTAGGGATAACTTTGTCAATTGAAGTACATAGTCACTTGGACTCAAAAACTTCTTCCTCTATGCCATCTAACAGGCTGTCTAGCTTACAATCCTGTTGGGAATATTTGGCGGCTACCTTTACTTGGTCATATACCAAATGAACTGGAATTTCTTTTCCATCTGACCCCTTAGGCCCGACCCGGGCCATATGATTCGGATCAAGCTTGGTGTACCATGTCTTCACCATGGCCCAAGCCTCCCGCGAACCTTCTCGGCAGGCTGGTATCTTCCATAATCGAATACACCGCCGTGCTCCTTTGAATAGCTCCACGAGCTCCGCCATACTTCCTGGAGGGGAGGCGGATAGCCATAAAGCCTTAGCAACACTCCGCATTGCTTGCCGAACTCGCTCGTGCATTTGGGACAGCTCTTGTAGCAGGTCGCCTTGAGATATGGACATTTCCTCTTTGGGGCGGCCAGTCAGCATACCTGCAGACATAAATCTATCAGTTCCTGTCCTCGCCGAATTACATGGAGGCAAGTTCGAAAAGCATATTCAATATGCTGCCTCGTAGTCTCTTATTCTCCTTCACGGAGTCGGCCAGCTGGGCTCACACATCTTTTAGTTCTTCGCCCAGCAGGGTATTGGAATCCTGCAACTTATTTTTATCATCCCTGACCCGTGTCAGCACACGTTCGCCCGCGGTTAGTTGCCTTTTGGCCTCTTGTTCACCCACTTGCGTGACTTTCAGTGCTTCCTTCAGTTGATCTGACGATCCTGTCATGGGAAATACAACAGTATTAATATTGCTGGTATATGATTATATTTTTCTCGATAGAAGGGAACATTACCAGGCGGTGCCTCCTTGGATTTCCACAGTTCGGCGGTAGCAGCAGCTAGCTGTGTCCGACACTGTTCCAGCTCTTGAGACAGCAGGTTGTTCTTTTTCGTGAGCACCTGGTCATACAATGATCCTTAAATCAGTTGTACCAACTGCTTCAAGTCTCAGGGGCTACTGGTATATAATTATCAGATTTGTACAAATGTGTACTTACCCGCATATCTTTCAAATGCTGGTTTGTGGCTCTTGTAAGCCCGTCTCGAGCAGCTCGGATGTGTGCATCAGCCGAGCTGAAGGCGTTGAATGCCTCTTTTGTAAAGCCGGGGTCGCAACGAGCGGCCCGCCGGTGCCAATGATTCATGGCGCTTTCCACTTCAGAGTTTGAGACGGATACATCATCCGAATCCTCTGCCGAAGGACAATCCGGCGTCACTCTCGTATCAGCCCTCGCCTTTAAAGCAGGGTCTGGAACCTAACTTGTGGAGGCGCGGCCGGCAGGATCCGGCGAACGCTTTTCCTGATAAGGCACAGCGGACAATGTCACAGTTTGATGTGACTGCCAGGGGGCATTATTAAAAAAACATACCTCTTTGATGAAGGCTCTGTCGTGTTGTCGTTCGCCTTCCTCTTGGAAGATTTGCTCAGCACGGGCGCCGTTCTCTTAGGAGATGCCTCTGGTGCATGTTGAGGCATCGGGCGCCTCCCCTTTGGAGCACGAAATAGTGTGGTGGGTGAGGCGTAATGAGGAAGCTCTTTAGAAGAAGGTGTCTCTTGATTACTTACATGCGAGGCGGGGTGGAGGCCAGGATAGTCGGCGATGATGGCCACTTCTGTGCCGTCATAGCTCGCCTAGTAGTATACTCCATCCTCAAGCTCCACAAATACGTCAGGATCCTCTTCGAATCCGGGGTCAAGGTCCCGGTTGTGATCCTCTGGCTGGGGGCGGGGCTATGGATCCCCTCGGTAACCTTCCGCCATTCCTGTTGCAAATGGATGGGTTAATGTCCATTAAAAGTGACTCAGGGAGAGGTTTGAGTAAAGTGGTGGGATTAGAACTCACCCAGCTAGGAGGACTGTACATGGAAAATCCATCTCGACGTTTAAGACAAGTGAACTCCGCTTTCTCCCCTTTGTACAGTTCGGCCAATATTTTGGCCAAAACGGCGGGGGTGTCCGGACCCTTTCGTCCGCAGCGTGAGGCATCATCTTTCCCATTATAGTGCCACATGGGAAGCCCTCTGTATTGGAGTGGCTGGACCCCCCCCCCCCCGCACTATGGATGTCGCCATTACCTCGATTATTGATAATCCGGACTGGGCAAGTGTCCTTATCTTGCCCATGAATTAACGGACTTCCGCGCTATCTTCCTCCTCGAGGCTCCGAGGGCGCCACTGTGGCATTTTCTCAATGGAGCATTTGAAAATTCGGGAAGACCCATTCGAACTGGGTCGGGGAGAGCGACGTCCTCAATATAGAACCATTCTGAGGGCCATTCTTCGGGCGCCTTCTTCGGTGTGCCGGACAGGTATTCGGACCCGGCTATGTGCCATACTTCGGCGCCGCCCACCTCGAATGTCGACCCCTCTTGGTTGTGAGCGACGAGGCAGAATAGCTTCCTCCACAAATCAAAGTGGGCTTCACAGCCCAGGAAAAGCTCGCAAAGGGCAACAAAACCTGCGATGTGCAGGATAGAGGCTGGCGTGAGGTTGTGCAGTTGGAGTCCGTAATACTCCAGGAGTCCTCAGAGGAAAGGGTGGATTGGAAACCCGACCCTCTCAACAAGTAGGATACAAAGCACACCCGTTCCCCCCTGGATGGATTGGGGAAATTTTCCGCCAGAAGTTCGCCTGTGAAGGAGGTCAATCCTGCTCGAACAGGGACCGGATCCATGGGGGGAAGGAATCCCTGTGTTTGGAGCTTAACCAACTGCTCATGGGGTACAGAACATCTCTCCCAATTGCCTTTTTCGAAGCCGTGAGGGCGGGAGGAAGAACTGGGGACGCTAGCCATGTTGAGTGGTTTCCCCTGGTAAGACTCTAAGGATTTTCCGCTGGGTGTGGAATGGATCTGAGACCCAATCCCTTTAATAGAGGCCTTTCTTACGTGGCCGGGGGGTTATGTGCAAAAAATACCCCGACCTCTCATATTCGCTCGACATGTGGAAGCAGAAGGTGAGGAGGCACAGAAGCTGATCGGTGCGACATTAAATGGAAGGCCGAATACAACTCTTTAAGTCAGGTACTTTGAAGAGATCGGAGGAGGACCCCGCCTTGCAATGCCGAAGACAATCTGCTCGCCGGACACCTTGTCATTGAAGCCTGGTTCACGGGCTACTGAGGGAGTCCTGGATTAAGGGGTCCTCGGGCGTCCGACCTGTTGGACATGGGCCGGACTGATAGGTCGTGAAGATACAAGACAGAAGACTCTCTCCCGTGTCCGGATGGGACTCTCCTTGGCGTGGATGGCAAGCCTGGCGTTCGGATATGAAGATCCCTTTCTCCGTAACTGAATTTGTACAACCCTAGTCCCCTCCGGTGTCTATATAAACCGAAGGGTTTAGTCTATAGAGGCAATCACAATCATACAGGCTAGACTTCTAGGGTTTTAGCCATTATGATCTCGTGGTAGATCAACTCTTGTAATACTCATATTCATCAAGATCAATCAAGCAGGAAGTAGGGTATTACCTCCATAGAGAGGGCCCGAACCTGGGTAAATATCGTGTCCCATGTCTCATGTTACCATCGACCTTAGACACACAGTTCGGGAACCCCTGATACGTCTCCAACATATCTATAATTTTTTATTGTTCCATGCTATATTATATTCTTTTTTGGACATTATTGGGATTTATTATACACTTTTATATTATTTTTGGGACTAACCTATTAACCGGAGGCCCAGCCCAGAATTGCTATTTTTCGCCTATTTCAGAGTTTCGCAGAAAAAGAATATCAAACGGAGTCCAAACGGAATGAAACCTTCGGGAACGTGATTTTCGGAACGAACGTGATACAGACGACTTGGACCCTACGTCAAGACATCAACCAGGAGGGCACGAGGTAGGGGGCGCGCCTACCCCCCTAGGCGCACCCTCCACCCTTGTGGGCCCCCTGTTGCTCCACCGACGTACTTCTTCCTCCTATATATACCTACGTACCCCCAAACTACCAGATACGGAGCCAAAAACCTAATTCCACCGCCGCAACCTTCTGTACCCGTGAGATCCCATCTTGGGGCTTGTTCCGGAGCTCCGCCGGAGGGGGCATCGATCACGGAGTGCTTCTACATCAACACCATAGCCTCTCCGATGATGTGTAAGTAGTTTACCTCAGACCTTCGGGTCCATACTTATTAGCTAGATGGCTTCTTCTCTCTTTTTGGATCTCAATACAATGTTCTCCCCCTCTCTCGTGGAGATCTATTCGATGTAATCTTCTTTTGCAGTGTGTTTGTTGAGATCGATGAATTTTGGGTTCATGATCAAGTTTATCTATGAACAATATTTGAATCTCCTCTGAATTCTTTCATGTATAATTGGTTATCTTTGCAAGTCTCTTCGAATTATCAGTTTGGTTTGGCCTACTAGATTGATCTTTCTTGCAATGGGAGAAGTGCTTAGCTTTGGGTTCAATCTTGCGGTGTCCTTTCCCAGTGACAGTAGGGGCAGCAAGGCACGTATTGTATTGTTGCCATTGAGGATAACAAGATGGCGTTTATATCATATTGCATGAGTTTATCCCTCTACATCATGTCATCTTGCTTAAAGCATTACTCTGTTCTTATGAACTTAATACTCTAGATGCATGCTGGATAGCGGTCGATGTGTGGAGTAATAGTAGTAGATGCAGGCAGGAGTCGGTCTACTTGTCTCGGACGTGATGCCTATATACATGATTATACCTAGATATTCTCATAACTATGCTCAATTCTGTCAATTGCTCAACAGTAATTTGTTCATCCACCGTAATACTTATTCTCTTAAGAGAAGCCACTAGTGAAACCTATGGCCCCCGGGTCTATTTTCCATCATATTAATCTCCCGACAACAAGCTATTTCTGGCGCCGTCTTTATTTTGCTTTCTTTACATTGCATCTTTATCATAAAAATACCAAAAATATTATCTTATCATATCTATCAGATCTCACTCTCGTAAGTGACAGTTTAGGGATTGACAACCCCTTATCCCGTTGGTTGCGAGGATTTATTTGTTTGTGTAGGTGCGAGGGACTCGTGCGTGGCCTCCTACTGGATTGATACCTTGGTTCTCAAAAACTGAGGGAAATACTTACGCTACTTTGCTGCATCACCCTTTCCTCTTCAAGGGAAAACTAACGCAGTGCTCAAGAGGTAGCAAGAAGGATTTCTGGCGCCGTTGCCGGGGAGTCTACGCAAAAGTCAACATACCAAGTACCCATCACAAACCCTTATCTCCCGCATTACATTATTTGCCATTCGCCTCTCGTTTTCCTCTCCCCCACTTCACCCTTGCCATTTTATTCGCCCTCTCTTTTTCGTTCGCCTCTTTTTCGCTTGCTTGTCATTATGGCTAGTCCTCTATCTTCTCCGTTGTCTCCCGAGAATGAAGTTCTTAATTTTAAGCAAAGGAAGGGAGAAAATCTAAAAGACGCTTGGTATAGAATTTGCAATGCTCAAAATAGATCTACCAGGAAGCAATCTACTTCCGTTCTTCTCCGCATTTTTTATGTAGGGGCTACTCCTTGGTACAGATATATCCTTGATACCATTACCGGAGGGAATTTCTTGGGTAGCCATTTGATTCTTATAATGCTATGATAGATTTATTTGGCTCACCACCTCTTTTGATTAATGGAACTATGTTAACTTTGGAGCATGTAATGCAAAGACTTGGAATTATTGAAAATAAATTTGCTACCATAGAGTTAACTGAAAATTTGGATAAAAAGATCCACAACCGAATTACCCAATACGGATCTAAAGTAGGAGTCACTTTGAAAAATATTAACTAGAAGGAACCCATAGTTAATGAAAGAATAAATCAGGATTCCACTAGAATTGATAAACTTGAGGGTATCATTACCAACTTGGGAACCGCTTTTTCTTCCGTAAAGAATACTCCAAGTCCTCCAACTAAAATTGCCAAGTTTATGTATGTTCCTAAAAATAAGGGTGAATCTTCTAGTAAGGAAACTGCGGATCTCAAATCTATAAGCATTCATCCCAATCTTTTTGCTATCATTAAGGAACCATTTGCTACAAATGAATTTTTCGATTTTGTGCCTAGGAGTTTGATAATTAATAAAAAGAAAGAAACTCCTAAGGATGATAGATGTCTTATTAAAGAGTTGCCTGCCAAAGATGGCAATACCTAGATCTATCCTTGCTTTTATGCCTAGCTAGGGGCGTTAAATGATAGCGCTTGTTGGGAGGCAACCCAATTTTATTTTTATTTTTTGGCCTTTTGCTTCTACTTAGGAATAAATCTTTGATCTAGCCTCTGGTTAGATGTGTTTTTACGTTTTAATTAGTGTTTGTGCCAAGTTTAACCTATAGGATCTTCTTGGATGATAGTTATTTGATCTTGCTGTAAATTCCAGAAACTTTCCGTTCACGAAAATAATTGTTAAAAATCACCAGAACGTGATAAAATATTGATTCTAATTGCTTCTGATCAATAAACAAATTGTCTAGGTCGTCCTATTTTGGCTGAATTTTTGGAGTACCAGAAGTTTGCGTTAGTGACAGATTGCTACAGACTGTTCTGTTTTTGACAGATTCTGTTTTTCGTGTGTTGTTTGCTTATTTGATGAATCTATGGCTAGTAAAATAGTTTATAAACCATAGAGAAGTTGTAATAAAGTAGGTTTAACACCAATATAAATAAAGAATGAGTTCATTACAGTACCTTGAAGTGGTCTTTTGTTTTCTTTCGCTAACGGAGCTCACGAGATTTTCTGCTAAGTTTTGTGTTGTGAAGTTTTCAAGTTTTGGGTAAAAGATTTGCTGGATTATGGAACAAGGAGTGGCAAGAGCCTAAACTTGGGGATGCCCATGGCACCCCAAGATAATCTAAGGACACCTAAAATCCAAAGCTTGGGGATGCCCCGGAAGGCATCCCCTCTTTCGTCTACTTCCATCGGTAACTTTACTTGGAGCTATATTTTTATTCACCACATGATATGTGTTTTGCTTGGAGCGTCTTGTATTATTTGAGTCTTTATTTGTTAGTTTACCACAATCATCCTTTCTTTACACACCTTTTGAGAGAGACACACATGATTCGGAATTTATTAGAATACTCTATGTGCTTCACTTACATCTTTTGAGTTAGATAGTTTTTGCTCTAGTACTTCACTTATATCTTTTAGAGCACGGTGGTGATTTTGTTTTATAGAAACTATTGTTCTCTCATGCTTCACTTATATTATTTTGAGAGTCCTACAAAACAGCATGGTAATTTGCTTTAATTATGATAGGCATTCAAGATTAGTAAAAAAATTCTTATGAGTGTGTTGAATACTATGAGAAGTTAGATGCTTGATAATTGTTTTGAGATATGGAGATGATGATATTAGAGTCATGCCAGTTGAGTAGTTGTGAATTTGAGAAATACTTGTGTTAAAGTTTGTGATTCCCGTAGCATGCACGTATGGTGAACCGTTATGTGATGAAGTCGGAGCATGATTTATTTATTGATTGTCTTCCTTATGAGTGGCGGTCGGGGACGAGCGATGGTATTTTCCTACAAATCTACCCCCCTAGGAGCATGCGCATAATACTTTGCTTTGATAACTTGTAGATCTTGGCAATAAGTATATGAGTTCTTTATGACTAATGTTGAGTCCATGGATTATACGCACTTTTCCTCCTTCCACCGTTGCTAGCCTCTCTAATACCATGCACGTTTCGCCGGTATCATACACCCACCATATACCTTCCTCAAAACAGCCACCATACCTACCTATCATGGCATTTCCATTGCCATTCCGAGATATATTGCCATGCAACTTACCACCGTTCCGTTTACTATGACACACTCCATCATTGTCATATTGCTTCGCATGATCATGTAGTTGACATTGTATTTGTGGCAAAGCCACCATTCATAATTATTTCATACATGTCACTCTTGATTCATTGCATATCCCGGTACACCGCCGGAGGCATTCACATAGAGTCATGTTTTGTTCTAAGTATTGAGTTGTAATTCATGAGTTGTAAGAAAATAAAAGTGTGATGATCATCATTTTTAGAGCATTGTCCCAAGTGAGGAAAGGACGATGGAGACTATGATTCCCCCACAAGTCGGGATGAGACTCCGGACGAAAAAAAAGAGGCCATAAAAAGGCCCAAATAAAAAAATGAGAGAAAAAGAGAGAAGGGAAAATGTCACTATCCTTTTACCACACTTGTGCTTCAAAGTAGCACCATGATCTGCATGATAGAAAGTCTCCTATGATAACACTTTCATATACTAGTGGGAAATTTTCATTATAGAACTTGGCTTGTATATTCCAATGATGGGCTTCCTCAAAATGCCCTAGGTCTTCATGAGCAAGCGAGTTGGATGCACACCCACTTAGTTCCTTTTGTTGAGCTTTCATATACTTATAGCTCTAGTGCATCCGTTGCATGGCAATCCCTACTCACTCACATTGATATCTATTAATGGGCATCTCCATAGACCGTTGATACGCCTAGTTGTTGTGAGACTATCTTCTCCCTTTTTTGTCTTCTCCACAACCACCATTCTATTCCACATATAGTGCTATGTCCATGGCTCACGCTCATGTATTGCGTGAAGATTGAAAAAGTTTCAGAACACTAAAAGTATGAAATAATTACTTAGCTTGTCATCGGGGTTGTGCATGATTTAAATATTTTGTGTGGTGAAGCTAGAGCATAGCCAGACTATATGATTTTGTAGGGACAACTTTCTTTGGCCATGTTATTTTGAGAAGACATGATTGCTTAGTTAGTATGCTTGAAGTATTATTATTTTTATGTCAATATTAAACTTTTCTCTTGAATCTTTCGGATCTGAATATTCATACCACAATTAAGAGAATTACATTGAAATTATGCCAAGTAGCATTCCACATGAAAAAATCTGTTTTTATCATTTACCTACTCAACGACGAGCAGGAATTAAGCTTGCGGATGCTTGATACGTCTCCAACGTATCTATAATCTTTGATTGTTCCATGCTATATTATATTCTGTTTTGGACATTATTGGGCTTTACTATACACTTTTATATTATTTTTGGGACTAACCTATTAACCGGAGGCCCAGCCCAGAATTGCTATTTTTCGCCTATTTCAGAGTTTCGCAGAAAAAGAATATCAAACGGAGTCCAAACGGAATGAAACCTTCGGGAACGTGATTTTCGGAACGAACGTGATACAGAGGACTTGGACCCTACGTCAAGACATCAACCAGGAGGGCACGAGGTAGGGGGCGCGCCTACCCCCCTAGGCGCACCCTCCACCCTTGTGGGCCCCCTGTTGCTCCACCGACGTACTTCTTCCTCCTATATATACCTACGTACCCCCAAACTACCAGATACGGAGCCAAAAACCTAATTCCACCGCCGCAACCTTCTGTACCTGTGAGATCCCATCTTGGGGCTTGTTCCGGAGCTCCGCCGGAGGGGGCATCGATCACGGAGTGCTTCTACATCAACACCATAGCCTCTCCGATGATGTGTGAGTAGTTTACCTCAGACCTTCGGGTCCATACTTATTAGCTAGATGGCTTCTTCTCTCTTTTTGGATCGCAATACAATGTTCTCCCCCTCTCTCATGGAGATCTATTCGATGTAATCTTCTTTTGCTGTGTGTTTGTTGAGATCGATGAATTGTGGGTTTATGATCAAGTTTATCTATGAACAATATTTGAATCTCCTCTGAATTCTTTCATGTATAATTGGTTATCTTTGCAAGTCTCTTCGAATTATCAGTTTGGTTTGGCCTACTAGATTGATCTTTCTTGCAATGGGAGAAGTGCTTAGCTTTGGGTTCAATCTTGCGGTGTCCTTTCCCAGTGACAGTAGGGGCAGCAAGGCACGTATTGTATTGTTGCCATCAAGGATAACAAGATGGGGTTTATATCATATTGCATGAGTTTATCCCTTACATCATGTCATCTTGCTTAAAGCGTTAGTCTGTTCTTATGAACTTAATACTCTAGATGTATGCTGTATAGCGGTCAATGTGTGGAGTAATAGTAGTAGATGCAGGCAGGAGTCGGTCTACTTGTCTCAGATGTGATGCCTATATACATGATCATACCTAGATATTGTCATAACTATGCTCAATTCTGTCAATTGCTCAACAGTAATTTGTTCACCCACCGTAATACTTATGCTCTTGAGAGAAGCCACTAGTGAAACCTATGGCCCCCGGGTCTATTTTCCATCATAATAATCTCCCGACAACAAGCTATTGCTGGCGCCGTCTTTATTTTGCTTTCTTTACTTTGCATATTTATCATAAAAATACCAAAAATATTATCTTATCATATCTATCAGATCTCACTCTCGTAAGTGACCGTGTAGGGATTGACAACTCCTTATCGCGTTGGTTGCGAGGATTTATTTGCTTGTGTATGTGTGAGGGACTCGTGCGTGGCCTCCTACTGGATTGATACCTTGGTTCTCAAAAACTGAGGGAAATACTTATGCTACTTTGCTGCATCACCCTTTCCTCTTCAAGGGAAAACCAACGCAGTGCTCAAGAGGTAGCACCCCCTACCCGAGATCCGCCGGTTTTGACACTGACACAAGCCATTAAGCAACACCTCATCCCCTTTTAATAGTGTTGGCTTTTCCTATGGACTCAATATGATCTTGGATTACTAAAATATAAAATGAAGAGTCTTGAGCTTTTGCCAATCCTTGTCCTTAGTTTCTTGAAGGGGTTCCACTTCCTCTTGTCCATGCCACTCCACTGTCGAACTCATGTGAAATATACTAGGTAAAAGTATTAGTCCAACAAGAGATATGTTGACATTAATTACCAAAATCACCCAGGGAGCACTTGTGCTTTCAGAAGGGCAATAGAGTTGATGTAGATGCCCTCCGTGATCGAATCCCCCTCCGGCAGGATGCCGAAAAAGGCCCCAAGATGGGATCTCAAGGGAATAGAAGGTTGCGGAAGTGGGAAAGTGTTTTCGTGGATGCTTCTAGTGTTTCTGGAATATATGTGAATATATAGGAGGAAGAGCTAGGTCATGGGGTCATCGAGGGGCCCACAAGGTAGGGGGCGTGCCCTCCACCCTTGCCGCCGCCTCATGGCTCTTCTGACTTGCACACCAAGTCTCCTGGGTGTCTTCTGGTCCAAGAAAAATCATCATGAAGTTTTATTCTGTTTGGACTCCGTTTGGTATTCATTTTCTGCGAAGCTCAAAAACAAGGAAAAAAGAAAACCGGGCACTTGGCTCTAGGTTAATAGGTTAGTCCCAAAAATAATATAAAATAGCATACTAATACATATAAAACATCCAAACCAGATAATATAATAGCATGGAGCGACCAAAAATTATAGATACGTTGGAGACGTATCAAGCATCCCCAAGCTTAATTCCTTCTCGTCCTTGAGTAGGTAAATGATAAAAACAGAATTTTTCATGTGGAATGCTACCAAGCATATTTATCCATGTACTTTTTTTATTGTGGCATGAATGTTCAGATCCATAAGATTCAAAACAAAAGTTTAATATTGACATAAAAACAATAATACTTCAAGCATACTAATAAAGCAATCATGTCTTCTCAAAATAACATGGACAAAGAAAGCTATCCCTACAAAATCATATAGTCTGGCTATGGTCCATCTTCATCACACAAAATATTCAAATCATGCACAACCCCGATGACAAGCCAAGAAATTGTTTCATACTTTTGATGTTCTCAAACATTCTCAACTTTCACGCAATACATGAGCGTGCGCCATGGACATAGCACTATATGTGGAATAGAATATGGTGGTTGTGGAGAAGACAAAAAGAAGGAGATAGTCTCACATCAACTAGGAATATCAACAGGCTCTGGAGATGCCCATCAATAGATATCAATGTGAGTGAGTAGGGATTGCCATGTAATGGATGCACTAGAGCTATAAGTTTATGAAAGCTCAAAAAGAAACTAAGTGGGTGTGCATCCAACTTGCTTTATCATGAAGACCTAGGGCAATTTGAGGAAGCCCATCACTGGAATATACTAGCCAAGTTCTATAATGAAAAATTCCCACTAGTATATGGAAGTGACAACATAGGAGACTCTCTATCATGAAGATCATGGTGCTACTTTGAAGCAAAAGTCTGGAAAAAGGATAGTAACATTGCCCCTTCTCTCTTTTCTCTCATTTTTTATTTTTTTATGGTGGGCTTCTTTGGCCTCTTTTTTTGTGTGTGGGCTTCTTTGGCCTCTTTTATTTTTTGTAAAGTTCGGAGACTCATCCCAACTAGTGAGGGAATCATAGCTTCCACCATCCTTTCCTCACATGGGACAATGCTCCAATAATGATGATAATCACACTTTTATTTACTTACAATTCGATACTTAGAACAAAATATGACTCTATGAATGCCTCCGGCGGTGTACTGGGATGTGCAATGACTCAAGAGCGACATGTATAAAAATAGATGAATGGTGGCTTTGCCACAAATACGATGTCAACTACATGATCATGCAAAGCAATATGACAATGATGGAGCGTGTCATAATAAACGGAACGGTGGAAGTTGCATGGCAATATATCTCGGAATGGCTATGGAAATGCCATAATATGTAGGTATGTGGCTGTTTTGAGGAAGGTATATGGTGGGTGTAAGGTACCGGCGAAAGTTGCGCGGTACTAGAGAGGCTAGCAATGGTGGAAGGGTGAGAGTGTGTATAATCCTATAGTCCATGGACTCAACATTAGTCATAAATAACTCACATACTTATTGCAAAAATTTATTAGTCATAAATATATGGAGGGCTGCAACCCTTGCCACACGCCGATGGAGAACAGGCTGAAGCTGATGAAGAACGATGGCAGCAATGTCGTTGATCCCACCGAGTACCGGAGCATCGTTGGGAGCTTGCGGTACTCGGTGAACACACAGCCGGACATCTACTACGCTGTTGGCCTCGTCAGCCACTACATGGAAGCTCCAATAGCTCTGCACATGGTGGCTGTGAAGCACATACTCAGGTACGTCAGCGGCACGGCAACGTACGACTGTCGCTATGTGCGGCATGGTTCATCGCATCCATGGGGGCGCGCTACAACGACATCGACTTCGCTGGTGATCCGGATGACTGCAAGAGCACCATCGGCACAACTTTCTTCTTCGGCTCCAGCTGCATGATTTGGGCATCACAGAAGCAGAAGACGGCGGCTCTTTCGTCGTGTGAGGCGGAGTATATTGCAGCAGCCACGGCTGCCTGCCATGGTGTGTGGCTCGGCCGGTTGGTCGGAGAGCTCCAAGGCGAAGCACCCATGGAGGCCAAACTCCTCATCGACAACAAGTCTGCGATCGTGCTGTGCAAGAATCCGGTTCACCATGACCGGAGCAAGCACAACGACACTCGCTATCATTTCATACGCGAGTGCGTCGAGGAGAAGAGGATTGATGTTCAACACGTGAGTACTGAGGAACAGGTTGCTGATCTTCTGACCAAGTCGCTTGGGCGTGCAAAGTTCGTCGAGTTCAGAGAAAAGCTCAGCGTCGTCGACGTGAAAGGAGCAAGCCACGACTGAGGGGGTGATTTGTTAGCATTCATTCGTGTCATAGACAGTTCAGGTGCATGTTTGTTTTTTCCTTGTACGTATACATGCCGTGGGCATGTTGCATAGCTGCGTGTGTGTAGCCTAGGTCGTGCGCTAGGCAGCCCGGGGCACTGGCCACTACCAGTTCAATGTGGGATGGCACGTTTTGCGTGCTGGGAGTGGCGGAAGTATAGGATTAGCCGTTAGCTTAGTTTGCATGTAGCTCAAGTTATAAGGAACAAGGAGAAAAAAGAAAAGCCGCAGGAAGTGTGCGCGGCACAAAAATCTCTTGTCATCTTTGTTTCAGTTACAGAGAGTGTGAGAGTCCATCTTCAGTGAGAGAGAGAGATCGCCGGCGACGACAGTTTCTGCCAAAAGCTATGTAGTCAATGGAGAACACAACTCAAGTGTGGCTTCGCCACTGGGCGTCATTAGCCCCACCGGTGAAACATTTGTTGTTTGTAGATGACAGCCTGATGTTCTTTAAAGCAAATAATGAGGGAGCTGAAGAGGTTTCTCTTCTGTTGGAGACATATGCAAGAGCTTCTGGTCAAAGAATTAACAAAGACAAGTCTTCCCTCTTTTTCAGTAAAGGATGTCCTGAGGGGGTAAGAGCGGCTATTAAAAATAGCATGCATGTACCAAATGAACAACTCAATGAAAAATACCGTCTAATATAGGGAATTCAAAGAATGGTGCTTTCAAATATCTGAAGGATAGGTTATGGGAGAAGATTCAGGGATGGATGGAAAAACTTTTGTCTACAGCCGGTAAGGAGGTTCTAATTAAGTCGGTAGCTCAAGCCATTCCAGTTTATTCCATGTATTGCTTCAAACTCCCTAGGGGATTGTGCCAACAACTAACATCCATGTTCAAAGCTTTCTGGTGGGGGAGTAAGCAGGGACAAAGGAAGCCCTATTGGGCGTCATGGGATTCCATGAGTATGCCAAAAGGCATGGGAGGTTTGGGATTCAGATATTTCAAAATTTTCAATATGGCTCTTCTTGCTAGGCAGGCGTGGAGAATATTTGAAAACCCAGGTTCTCTTAGTGCCAGAATACTTAAAGCAGTCTATTTTCCTGACATCGATTTCTTGTCGGCTAAACTTGGGGGGCACCCATCTCAAATATGGAGAGATATGATCGAGGGACGGGATACCATGAAATTGGGCTTGATAAGACGAATAGATAATGGAGCTTTGACACATATCTGGAGCGAGAACTGGCTACCTCAAAAGGAAAACATGAGGCCAATTCTGGCCTTAGTAAATGATCCACCACAGCTAGTTTCAGATTTAATGGATCATGAGAATGCATGCTGGAATACAGGGCTGATTGAACAAGCGTTTTTAGCCTATGATGCATCGGCTATGCAGAGGATCCCAGTGTGCACTCGGGTCATGGAGGACTTCTGGTCTTGTGGTTTTGAAAAGAACGGAATCTTCTCCGTTCGGTCTGCACATAGAATGATGGGACATTTACATCTGTGCCCCTAACTCGAACCCACTACTCATATTTGCCCCTAATTTTGAAGCATGCTCAAATTTGCCCCTCCGCCGTTAAGTCTCTACTCAGAAATGCCCTTCCGTACAGTACTGTAGCACTTTCCGTCCAATACTGTAGCACTTTCCGTCTGCTACAGTACACATGGGCCTTTGATGGTCAAAGGCCTTTGACTGGACGGAAGGGCATTTCTGAGTAGTGACTTAATGGCAGAGGGGCAAATTTGAGCATGCTTTGAAATTAGGGGAAAATCTGAGTAGGTGGTTCGAGTTAGGGGCAAAAATGCAAATGGCCCTAGAATGATTGTGGCAATAAAATAGAGAAGGGAGGATTGGTTGGAAGAGCGGGCAGGATCCTCAAATAATGCTAAAAATGAGCAATCATGGGAAACTTTGTGGAAAGTGGTTGTTCTGGCGAAGCTGAAAAACTTCTTGTGGGGGTTGTCAAAGAATTTGTTGCCAACAGAGGATGTACGGAAGAATAGGAAGATGTCACATCACGAGGAGTGTTTTGCATGCGGGGCACAAGATTCATGGCGCCACAGTCTCCTTGAGTGCAACATGGCGAGATGTGTTTGGGCTTTAATTGACCATGATCTGCTGGAGCATATGATAGCTACGTCTGAACCTTCAGCTCGTGCCTGGTTATTTTCCATGATGGAGGTTTTGAATCATGAGGAGTTGACAAGAATGACAGTATCTTTGTGGGCTATTTGGTATGCTAGGAGGAAGTTGATCCATGAAGGGATAAACCAGAGTCCATTTGCAACTCATAATTTCGTTGTCAATTTCATAGTAGAACTAGATCAACTTAATGTGTGACCAGAACATCTAGTGCGGACAGCTCCTGAACAAGGTCACCACAGGTTTAACTGGATCTCACCGCCGGAGGGCGTCATAAAAATTAATGTTGACGCTGGGATCTCAACATACCTTAATGTTGGAACGGCAGCTGCAGTATGTCGGGACCGGGATGGCAATTACTTAGGCTCCTCCATGTTGGTTATTCATGGTATGATTGATCCTCCAACTTTAGAGGCAATTACATGCAGGGAGGGTCTTTCTTTGGCGTGTCACATCTCCAAGTTGCTTCGGATTGCAAGCAGGTGGTACATCATATACATCAAAGAGCTGGAGGAGATTGTGGCACTATTGTTGGAAGATTTTAGATACATCTATTTCTTTTGTCTCTTGTAATTTTTCTTTCGAACCTTGAGCTGCTATTATGAAGCTCACATGCTAGCTAGGTTCGGTGTTTCTGTCCTAGTTGGGAGGCACCTGTGGTTGGGTACTCCTCATGACCCAATTGTAATTCATGTGAACCTTTTTGCTAATCAATAAAGGCCTAGCAACCTTTTCACACAAAAATGTAACACATGTCCCATTCATTTGAGTCTGGCTGCTTGGGCGCGGTTAATACGGTGAGAAGCAGAGATCTTAGCAGTTCACAGAGCCAAACCAAGAAAAGCACGGAAAATTCAGGACTGGATTGAGTACCATCTGTAAGTGATTATATGTTTCCACGAGATGGTATTGGCTAGAGGTTTTCTTTGTTATTTTTCTTTTCTGTAACTTGTTGTATATACTTTTACATTAATATAAAATACCATAGAACTATTGTTCTACGATCCAAGTTAAAAAAAAGAGTACGCTTTTCTTTTTAGAGAGATCAAGGAGAGTATGTCCAAGCTTAGTTCTGGCATTACTCAAATTCATTGTACTCGGAATTCTTCTACCTATGCATTGACAACTTTTGGTAGGTCTCAAGTCTGAACTGTTGTATGGCTTGGGTCGGGTCCGGAGGTTGTTCTGGACATTGTCAAACATGATTGTAGCCATTGACTGAGTAATACAAGAATTATTTCGCAAAGAAAAAAATACACATGTCCCATTCGTTGAGCTAGAAAGCAGACCCACCTCACTGATGTTTGAAGAATCTTATCGTTCAAGTGACATCTCAGTCTTTCACATCTTATTCGTTGAGCTAGAAAGCAGACCCACCTAACAATCGAGGTCGACATCAAGAGAGAGAGAGAGGCTGTCATTTAATCTGCTCTCAGTCTTTCACACCTATGCTTTCTGTACGCCGTGACTCCATCCAACTGCACGCCGCAAAAAAGAGGTAATAGCACCAACAGTCCTGGAACTTGTCCAGGATGTGATGATCTATTCCAAAACTTGCAAAAGCAAACTATTTCATCCCACAACTTGCAACCAATGTGCAAATTTGGTCCTAGCCAATCACACGACGACAAGTGGAGCCTAGTCAGCACAGCCGGTTAGCGCAGCACATTTTGCAATTACCCCCTGGACTTAGCACTAATGAACCCGCACTACACCGCACTTTTCACCTAAATTTATTGGGTCTCCCCTCCCCTCGCCCAATCATTCGTCCTCCTCTCTCCTTGTCTGTGACCGGCCGACAGGCCGTGCTGGCTGCGCTCGCGTGAGCCATGGCGTCATCATCGCCAGACTTCACCGGCGGTGTGCACCCCCCGCCTACCGCGCACCAAGTTCGGCCGTTCGGTGTCAACCCTCCGGACTATGGTTCCTCCTCTCTGCTCGATGTCAACCCTCTCGGTCGGTGTTCTCCTCCCCGTTGGATCGCCCAGTTTTGAGCTCGTTTCAGGCCCATTGGGTGGTAGTGCGTGGTTCTAGTGCTTCCCGTGACGTCAAACTGGTTATTGGGTAGTCGATTGTAGTCTAAGGTTTAGGGTGAAGTTGGGGATTTTAGGCAAGAACCTAGGGTTCTTGTTTTGAATGTTTTTCGGCCAGACTTTAGGTTTATGGCTAGTACGTACATATTGTTTTGCAAATACGTGCCAATTTGGCCTAGGGTTTGTGCATAGGGGATAACATTTGCAGTGTAGAAAGTCTGAACTTTGTTTGACCTATGTAGGGCACGGCTTGACATAAGTAGTGGATTAGTACTTAGTTTGTACATTATCCATGCTAAATTAGTTTGTTGCTGCTTTTGTTGAGTTAATTTGCAAGCTGTAGTTAACTGAATTTATTCTGTTAACTGAATTCAGTTGCAAGTTGCAGTTACTTTATTTTTTTAGTTAACTCAGCTTTTCTAAAGATAACTGAATTTATTCAGCTTAGTTAAAGATGCAGTTAACTTGAAGATTCATTTAACTTGAGGATGTAGTTAAATGTATTTATTCAGTTATGTTTATTGATGTGTGTGCTTACATTCTGTACTGTGTGGTTGTAGTTTGTGATTCAGCAATGGTACTCAGTGTGGACACCCCTTTCTTCACATTAGAACTAGAGCATGGTGGCCTATTCTGTGGGCCAATAAATAACATGGAGTACTATAATCCTTCAGTGGAGGTGCTTGACTATGTTGATGCTGGCACATTCTCATATGTAGTCATTGAAGAGCACCTGCTATGGTTAGGATATCCTGTCAATGAGCACATCATTTATTGGTGCATGCCTGACAAAACAGTTTCAGATGGTATGCTCAGAATCAGGGGTGATGAGTATGTGAAGCAAATGATAACAGCCAGTGCTCAGCATAAGGTTCTTGCAATCATGGTTGATCATTCAGATTTCATCAGTAATTTCATGCAAGATTTCATATGTACAGTGGGAGTAGTAGAGAATCCTGTCAGAGTGGTAAACCCAATTGTTGTTGTAGCCAGTGCAGCTAGTTCTCACAGCATCATTTCAGTCAATGCTGAAGATCCAATTTAAGAGTTTGCAGCACATGAGACAGAAGCAGGCAACTTGCTGGTTAATGTTGCAGAAGAAGAGCATTTGCTGACTGATGTTGCACAAGGAGAGCACTTGCTGACTGGTGTTGCACGAGGAGAGCACTTGCTGACTGATGTTGCACAAGGAGAGCACTTGTTGTTTGATGTTGCAGTAGAAGAGCATTTGCTGACTGATTTTGGTGAAGAAGATCACTTGCTGACTGATTTTGCTGAAGAAGATCACTTGCTGACTCATGTTGCAGAAGATGTAGTGCTTTCAGATTTAGATTTCAGTGACAATCATTATGACATAGATGATGGAGATGATGATCTTTATGAAGAGAACATTGACTTTGCTGTTGATGAAGAAGCTAAGCAAGAGGAGGAAGAGGTGGAACCTGACTATGTACTTGATGATGAAGATTTGAATATGTCAAGAGAAGAAGAAGAGCAACTGATGTACAAGTTCAAAGCTTTCAATTCCAAGGTGGACATGAAAAACCCTATATTTAAATTAGGGATGGTCTTTGCTGATGTGGTAGAGCTGAAGAAAGCTATTACTACCTATTCAATAAGGAACAGGGTGCAGATCAAAAAGGTTAAAAATGACAAGATCAGATTTCATGTAGTTTGTCTCAGTGATTGCCCATGGCTGCTTAAGGCTGGCAATGACGACAAGAGGATTTGTCATCAAGGCCTACTATGGAGATCATATGTGTTAGAAGAAGTGGAGGTTGAAGGACATGACAGCTAAATTCCTTTGTAACTATTTCATAGATAAGTTCAGAGATGACCAGAAGATGTCACTTGGAACATTTTCAAGGAAAATAACAAAGGAGTTTAATTGCACCCCTAATAGATGGAAGCTAGCTAGGGCTAGGACAGCAGCACTGAAGAAGATCCATGGTGATCAAGAAGAGCAATTCAGTAGACTATGGGATTATGGACATGAATTAAGAGACAAGAACCCTGGCTCAACTTTTTTGCTGACAACTGGACTGGTCAAAGATACAAAATTTCCATTGGGCAGAAAATGTTTGAAAACACAGTATTGGTCATATGATGCCTGTAAGAGAGGGTGGCTTAAGGGTTGCAGGCCTATTATCTGCATAGATGGTTGTCATATGAAAAATAGGTTCAAAGGTCTACTGCTTAGTGCAGTTGGCATTGGTACTAATGACTGCATTTTCCCCATTGCTATGAGCTGGGTGGAAGTAGAAATCACAAGTTCTTGGGAGTGGTTTCTCACAACTTTGAAAGATGATTTGAACATCACCAGCAGTGGTCCTTTCACACTTATGAGTGACAAGCAGAAAGGTTTGATAAATGTTGTCCACAAAGTTTGGCCAGATGCAGAGCACGGGTTTTGTGTGAGGCATATTTACCAAAATTTCAATGAGAAGCAAAAAGGAGAGGTACTGAAGCAAGACCTGTGGGCCATTGCCAGATCACCAAACAAGTTGAAGTGGAGAGAGAACTGTGAAAAAATGGATGGTCACAGCTCAGCTGCTTTCCACTAGACTGAAAGACTAGAGTGGAAAACTTGGTGCAAATCATTCTTCAGTGAATTTCCAAAATGTGAAATCCTGCTGAAAAATAACTCTGAAGTTTTTAACAATTATATCCTTGAGGGTAGAGAAATGCCAGTGCTAAGTGTCGGTGTGGAACGACACCTATGGGATCACAAGAATCCCCACTACGGTTGCCGGGGCGCGGGGTTGCGAGAAGAGCAGGGCTAGTAGACAGCACAAGGATCATTTTCCCAGGTTCGGGCCGCGAGGATGCGTAAAACCCTAGTCCTGCTTTGGTGGGTCTATTTCAGAGAGTTCTTGAGCTCTCGAACTAGTTGTGGTCAGTGTGTGGTTCGCCAGAGCCGAATCCTTCTCCAGTATGCCAGGGGCCTCCTTTTATAGTTGGAAGGGGCTGCCACAGTGGCACACAGGAGGTGGAAAGGCGTACAGTGCCCTGATCTTATCGCTCGTATTACAGGACAAGACGCATTTAATGCGTAGCTTAGGTGTCCACTTGCTTTATTGGGGACGGGGGCGAGGCCCGTCCCGTCCGTCGCCGCTCCTCCTCACTTTGACACGCGCCCTGGCCAGTGTGGCACGTGGTGCCATGTAGGCAGGCAGGAAGCTGAGGTGGCGCAGTGGCGGAGCCTTCACGAAGATATGCATGCCGCCACGCAGGTGCTCGATGAGTTGGCCTGGGAGCTGCATGTCGCCACGCAGGTGCCCGCCCAGCTGGTTGGGCTGGCAACTGCATGTGAACGGCGGTGGAAGCTTGGTTGGCGTGGGCCTAGCGGTGGCCCTGCTGGCGTCCTTGTTGACGCCCTTGCCGGGTGGCCCGGCAAGGATCTTGCCGTGGCGCGCTGTCGTCCCCGGCAAGGGCCTTGCCGGGGGTCTGGTGGCCTTCCTCGGCAAGGATCTTGCCAAGGATCGTCGTCTTCTAATCCTCATCTGATCTTAAATATGTCTTCACAAAGATCTGCATGCCACCACGGAGGTGCCTCCCGAGCCCTGGCCCAACGTGATGTTGGAGAGCTTGGGATCAAGGGTGGCCCGCTCTATTGGTGCGGGGCGAGCTGCCCGGCAAGGATCTTGCTGGGGCTGCTGAGGCTGCCCCGGCAAGGGTCTTGCGGGGGGGGGGACCTGCTTCGTCCCTCTGCTCTTTGTGGTCTTGGCCTTGGCGTTGCTCTTATTATCTTGGGCTTTGGTCTTACCTTGGCTCACCTCCCCTGCTCTGCTTGGTGTGACCGTAGGCGCGGCTCCGACAGCCCGTGCATAGGTATAGGGGGTACAAAAACGCACCCCTCTTTTTGTACACCGACAGGAGCCCCGGGCCTCGGCCACACATAAGCGCGACACGTTGTTGGGCCAGGCCCAAAACGGTGCGCGGGCAGGCGGGGCGGTTTTTACCGCGGTAAAACTTTTCGCGCGTTGCGCTTCCCACGACCCGCGTGCGCGGTGCGGCGTGGAGGGGTGTGCGTGACGTGGGCGGCATGCGTGGGGCGGTCTCCACACGCATGCGTCACATCGCAGTAAAGAGGCGGCTCGCGCCTTCCCCATAAAAAGAGGGAGGCATGGAGGCGCGGCTCATTTACTGAACGGGGCCGGGGCGCGGTCTTCAAGGCGTCCACTACCCACGATCACGGGGTGGGAAGAGGTCGCTTCACCCATCCCATCGGTTCTGCACGTCCGCCACGCGTCCTCCATGCACCTGGGGTGGCAAGCGGTGGAGGCGAGAAACCGGGCCGTCGCTGGTTGGGGCAGCGGGTCGGTCCTGATTCCCCGTGCCTTTGGTGGCTGGATTGGCCGAGCGGGGCGGCCGAGCCCCGTCCCCGCCTCCTTATAAAGAGGGGGAAAGGGGGGAATGGCGTCCCGCACTCTTCTGTCATCTATCTCCTCTCGCTTCTGCTTCTTCCTTTCACTCGCCATGGAGAAGGGGAATCCTGGTCCCTCGACGGTGGTGGCGAGGGTGGCCGCCCGACAGCGCGTCCCTCCTCCTCCTGAGCCCGCGGTGGTGGAACCGGCCGCGAGGGGAAGGATGAGGGGGCGAGGTCGTGGGCGAGGCCGGGGCAGAGGTCATAGTGCTCGGGGAAGAGGAGGACGGGGCGGCACGCCGGCTTCGCCTCCGCCAATGATGCCTTTTCCAATGGAAGGCCATGTTGGAGACCAGCTCCGTGAGTTTTTCATCAGGCCGCGCCGGCCTCCGCGTCGCCGTCTTCGTCTTCCCGCCCCGTTCGCTCGGGAGATGGAGCGTGACCCGCCCCAGTCCCTCAGATTGCACATGAGGGGTGGGAATGGGGGCACGCGGCTCGACGTCGACTTCCCGGCTCCTCAGGTCATGTACCTCCGTCGTGGGTGGAAGACGTTCGCTCGCATCCACAGCCTAACGGCGGGGCTCGTCCTCTACTTCAAATTAATGGAGGACGGCCTGCTCTCCGTCAAGGTCTTCGGCGACTTCGGGACTCGCCTGAAGTGCTGCGTTGAGAGCTCCTCCGATGGAGATTCCGACGATGGAAGCTCTACCTCGAGCGAAAGTGATGAGGAGGACAGCGGGGCAGACGGCGGGGACGAGTCCGACTAGGTGTCGGACGGCCCGCGCCTGGGCGGGTGCGGCAGCAGGAACATCTGCACCTGGCCGCTCCTCCGGCGGAGTTTTGCCGGGGGTGGGGACAGCTCCTTGAACTTCTCGGGGCCGTCTCCTTAGGCGGCTGGCGTCGGGAGGCTGCGGAAGAGGAAGAGGGCGGGCGGCAAGGCCGTCAACTCGGAATACGCGGGCACCGACGCCTTCGTCGCGTACTGCCGGTCCTGCCGCCTCGTCTTCCAGCTCCTTTCCCGGCACCGTCATCACCGGCCCGCCCCTAGGGGAATCACCGAGGTGTTCTCTTGGTGCTTTATGCCGCTCGTAGCTCGCCTAGGCGCCCCTTTTGCCCTCTCGCCTCCTTGACCTGCCTCCTGAGGAGAGGGACAAGAAAGGGATTACGGGCATCTTATCCTTCTTCTTTAGTTTGTAAGCCTGCGAGCCTTTGATAACCCACAAGTATAGGGGATCAATTGTAGCCTCTTTCGATAAGTAAGAGTGTCGAACCCAACGAGGAGCTAAAGGTAGAACAAATATTCCCTCAAGTTCTATCGACCACCGATACAACTCTACGCACGCTTGACGTTTGCTTTACCTAGAACAAGTATGAAACTAGAAGTACTTTGTAGGTGTTTTTGGATAGGTTTGCAAGATAATAAAGAGCGCGTAAATAAAAGCTAGGGGCTGCTTAGATAAAAACACAATAAAGTAAATATAGCGAGTGTGCAAAAGTGGTGGTAGGAGTTGCGAAATTGTCCCTAAGCCATTGACTACTTTACTAGATCGATAGCAAGTTTTATGTGGGAGAGGCCACTGCTAGCATGTCATCCCTGACTTGGAATTCTATGCACTTATGATTGGAACTATTAGCAAGCATCCGCAACTACTAACATTCATTAAGGTAAAACCCAACCATAGCATTAAGATATATTGGTACCCCTTCAATCCCGTATGCATCCATTTCTATGCTAGGTTGAAGCTTCTGTCACTCTTGCCCTCCAATACATAGTCCTATCAACATACAACTAACCCTATGGTGTGATCCACGCGTATGCTCATACGATGGGCACCAAAGGACATCAACATAACCACAAGCAAATTAAATCAATCATAGCAATTCATCAACCACCGATAGGACAAAGAAAATCTACTCAGACATCATAGGATGGCAACACATCATTGGATAATAATATGAAGCATAAAGCACCATGTTCAAGTAGAGGGTACAGCGGGTTGCAGGAGAGTGGACCGCTGTAGATAGAGGGGGGAAGGTGATGGAGATGTTGGTGAAGATGGCGGAGGTGTTGGTGTAGATCGCGGTGATGATGATGGCCCCCGGCGGCGTTCCGGCGCCACCGGAAGCGAGGGGGAGAGAGCCCCCCTCCTTCTTCTTCCTTGACCTTCTCCCTAGATAGGAGAAGGGTTTCCCCTCTGGTCCATGGTCTCCATGGCGTGGGAGGGGCGAGAGCCCCTCCGAGATTGGATCTGTCTCGCTGTCTCTCTCTGTTTCTGCGTTCTCAGATTCTGCCCTGGCACCGTTTCTTTTATATCCGGAGATCCGTAACTCCGATTGGGTTGAATCTTTTGCCCAGATTTTTCTCATAAAATTAGCTTTCTTGCGGAAAACGAAGAGCGTCAACCGCCTTACGGGGTGCCCACAAGGGTCCAGGGCACGCCCCTGCCTCGTGGCCCCCTCGGGCACCGTCTCGCGTTGATTTTACTTCCCCAAAATCATAAATATTCCAAAATAATTCTCCGTCCGTTTTTATCCCGTTTGGACTCTGTTTGATATTGGGTTTCTGCGAAACATAAACATGCGACAAACAGGAACTGGCACTAGGCACTGGATCAATATGTTAGTCCCAAAAATAGTATAAAAGGTTGCCAAAAATATATGAAAGTCGTAGAATATTGGCATGGAACAATCAAAAATTATAGATACGACAGAGACGTATCAGCATCCCCAAGCTTAATTCCTGCTCGTCCTCGAGTAGGTAAATGATAAAAAAAGATAATTTTTGATGTGGAATGCTACCTAGCATAATCTTGATCATATGTCTAATCATGGCATGAATATTAAGACACGAGTGATTCAAAGCAATAGTCTATCATTTGACATAAAAACAATAATACTTCAAGCCTACTAATAAAGTAATCATGTCTTTTCAAAATAACATGGCCAAAGAAAGTTATCCCTACAAAATCATATAGTCTGGCTATGCTCCATCTTCACCACACAAAATATTCACATCATGCACAACCCCGATGACAAGCCAAGAAATTGTTTCATACTTTTGACGTTCTCAAACCTTTTCAACTTTCACGCAATACATGAGCGTGAGCCATGGACATAGCACTATAGTTGGAATAGAATATGATGGTGGAGGTTGTGTGGAGAAGACAAAAAGGAGAAAGTCTCACATCGACGCGGCTAATCAACGGGCTATGGAGATGCCCATCAATCGATGTCAATGTGAGGAGTAGGGATTGCCATGCAACGGATGCACTAGAGCTATAAGTGTATGAAAGCTCAAACTGAAAACTAAGTGGGTGTGCATCCAACTCGCTTGCTCATGAAGACCTCGGGCATTTGAGGAAGCCCATCATCGGAATATACAAGCCAAGTTCTATAATGAAAATTCCCACTAGTATATGAAAGTGAGAACTCAAGAGACTCTCTATATGAAGAACATGGTCCCACTCTGAAGCACGAGTGTGGTAAAAGGATAGTAACATTGCCCCTTCTCTGTTTTTCTCTCTCTTTTTTTGTTTTTTTTTTGGGCCTTCTCTTTTTTTTGGCCTTTCTCCTTTATTTATTTATTTTTTATTTTTTCGTCCGGTGTCTCATCCCGACTTGTGGGGGAATCATAGTCTCCATCATCCTTTCCTCACTGGGGCAATGCTCTAATAATGATGATCATCACACTTTTATTTACTTACAACTCAATATTACAACTCGATATCTAGAACAAAGATATGACTCTATATGAATGCCTCCGGCGGTGTACCGGGATGTGCAATGATCTAGCGTAGCAATGACATAAAAAAATGGACAAGCCATGAAAACATCATGCTAGTTATGTTACGATTATGCAAAGCAATATGACAATAAATGCTCAAGTCACGTATATGATGATGACGAAAGTTGCATGGCAATATATCTCGGAATGGCTATGGAAATGCCATGATAGGTAGGTATGGTGTCTGTTTTGAGGAAGATATAATGAGGCCTATGTGTGATAGAGCGTATCGTATCACGGGGTTTGGATGCACCGGCAAAGTTTGCACCAACTCTCGAGGTGAGAAAGGGCAATGCACGGTACCGAAGAGGCTAGCAATGATGGAAAGGTGAGAGTGCGTATAATCCATGGACTCAACATTAGTCATAAAGAACTCACATACTTATTGCAAAAATCTATTAGTCATCGAAACAAAGTACTACGCGCATGCTCCTAGGGGGGATAGATTGGTAGGAAAAAACAATCGCTCGTCCTCGACCGCCACTCATAAGGAAGACAATAAATACCTCATGCTCCAACTTCGTTACATAACGGTTCACCATACGTGCATGCTACGGGAATCACAAACCTCAACACAAGTATTTCTACAATCCACAACTACCCACTGTAATGACTATAATATCACCATCTTTATATCGTAAAACTATTGCAAGGAATCAAACATATCATATTCAGTGATCTACAAGTTTTATGTAGGATTTTATGACTAACCATGTGAATGACCAGTTCCTGTCAACTCTCTAAATAGATCTAAGTGAAGCAAGAGAGTTTAATTCTTTCTACAAAAGATATGCCCACGCTCTAACAAATATAAGTGAAGCAAACGAGCATTCTACAAATGGCGGTTATCTATGTGAAGAGAAACAGGCAATCCAAACTTCAAATGATATAAGCGAAGCACATGAAGCATTCTATAAAGCCGTACTCAAAGGATATAAGTGAAGTGCAATGAGCATTCTATAAATCAACCAAGGACTATCTCATACCAGCATGGTGCATAAAAGAAAAGTGAAAACTAAATGCAAAAGACGCTCCAAGATTTGCAAAAATCGCATGAATGAAACGAATCCGAAAACATACCGATACTTGTTGAAGAATGATGGGATGCCTTCCGGGGCATCCCCAAGCTTAGACGCTTGAGTCTCCTTGAATATTTACTTGGGGTGCCTTGGTCATCCCCAAGCTTGAGCTCTTGCCTCTCCTCCTTATCCTCATATCGAGACATCCTCGATCTTCGAACACTTCATCCACACAAAACTCAACAGAAAACTCGGTAAGATCCGTTAGTATAATAAAGCAAATCACTACTCTAAGTACTATTGCAAACCAATTCATATTTTGTTTTTGCATTGTGTCTACTGTAATATAACTTTTTCATGGCTTAATCCACTGATATAAATTGATAGTTTCATCAAAACAAGCAAACTATGCATCAAAAACAGAATCTGTCTAAAACAGAACGGTCTGTAACAATCTGAACATTCACCATACTTTTGATACTTGAAAAATTCTGCCAAAATTAGGAAAAATAAACATTTTTTATAGAAATACAGTGCAAAAAGAATCAGAACCATTTGACGTTCCAGTAAAAAAATGTAAAATCGCGCACTACAGCCAAAGTTTCTGTCCTGCACCGCACAAACCAACAAGCATCGTAAACATCCTAAAGGCAAACCTTGGCACATTATTTTTATTTTTTAACTTTATAAAAGCACACAACAGAAATAAATGACTCTCTAAAACTTCCGGGTTGTCTCCCTGGCAGCGCTTTCTTTAAAGCCATTAAGCTAGGCATATAGTGCTCAAGTAGTGAATCCACCCGGATCCCAAGGTATATCAAAGCCAATTTTAATTAGCAATGATTCGTAATTTAGTAGTGATCACAAAGCAACATATATCAAGCAATGACGAAGTCTAACTCTCTTCCTATGCATCGGCATGTCATAAAAGAACAATTCATGCACACATAGTAAAGGCCAATGCATAGTATAAACAGTTTCTTGCAATTTTACCATGTTGGAAACATAGAGAGGTGGAGATATAGTTCCTCTCTCATAAAATTGCAAGTAGGAGCAGCAAGCACATGCATATTATATTCATCAAAATCATCATGTGTAACGGTAAAAGGCAACCCATCAATATAATCCTTAATAAAGGCAAACTTCTCCGATATAGTGTAGTCGGGAGAATTCAAAAAGGTAATAGGACTATCATGCGTGGGTGCAATAGCAACAATTTCATGTTTAACATAAGGAACTATAGCAAGTTCATCTCCATAAGAATAATTCATATTGGCATGTTGGCCACAAGCATAGCAAGCATCATCAAAAAGGGATATTTCAAGAGAATCAACGGGATCATAACAGTCATCATAGCAATCATCCTTCGGTAAGCACGAAGGGAAATTAAACAATGTATGAGTTGAAGAGTTACTCCCATTAGAAGGTGGGCACGGGTAGCTAATCCGCTCTTCCTCCTTTTGTTCTTCGCTCTCCTCATCATCCTTTTCATCCAATGAGCTCACAGTTTCATCAATTTCTTCTTCCATAGACTCCTGCAAAATATTATTCTCTTCTTGGACAGTGGAGTAGTCCTCAATATATGGTTCAACATAGGCATTAGAAGCATAATTATAATAGCAACATTTAAGTATGGCAAAATTTTCAGATTTGTAAAGAGTAGCATCATACGTTTCAATCAAAGAAGCAATTTCATAAGCACCCTTAAAAGCAACAAATTTCATAAACACCCTTAGCATACGAAGATACGATTCCATTATCACTAAACTCACATTGATAGGGAAGGTGTTTCTTAGGGTTTTCAGAACAACAAGTAAAATCATATATTTCACATAAATTCCAAGCATAGCATTGCAAACGATGAATTTGACAATAGAATTTTCCCTTTTTCAGATATTCGGTGTCGCGCATAACAAGCATGCTCATATGAAATTTTGCCCTCAACTAAGCTAGTTGGGGTTTCAGCACGAGCACAAAGGGATCGAAGATGATCCAAGTAAAAAGCTTCACGAGTGTGATAGATTTTGAGTGGTTCTTCAACCATTGGTTCAGTAGGTACAACTAACTTTTTTGGTATTTTAGGTTTCCTACCCATAGCTAAAGATAGAAAACAACTAAGAACAGCAAATAAAAATTACTTAGTGATAAAGCAAACAAGCACACACGAGAATATCACCCCACGCTATTGCTCCCCGGCAACGGCGCCAGAAAAAGGTCTTGATAACCCACAAGTATAGGGGATCAATTGTAGCCTCTTTCGATAAGTAAGAGTGTCGAACCCAACGAGGAGCTAAAGGTAGAAAAAATATTTCCACAAGTTCTATCGACCACCGATACAACTCTACGCACGCTTGACGTTTGCTTTACCTAGAACAAGTATGAAACTAGAAGTACTTTGTAGGTGTTTTTGGATAGGTTTGCAAGATAATAAAGAGCGCGTAAATAAAAGCTAGGGGCTGCTTAGATAAAAACACAATAAAGTAAATATAGCGAGTGTGCAAAAGTGGTGGTAGGAGTTGCGAAATTGTCCCTAAGCAATTGACTACTTTACTAGATCGATAGCAAGTTTTATGTGGGAGAGGCCACTGCTAGCATGTCATCCCTGACTTGGAATTCTATGCACTTATGATTGGAACTATTAGCAAGCATCCGCAACTACTAACGTTCATTAAGGTAAAACCCAACCATAGCATTAAGATATATTGGTCCCCCTTCAATCCCGTATGCATCAATTTCTATGCTAGGTTGAAGCTTCTGTCACTCTTGCCCTCCAATACATAGTCCTATCAACATACAACTAACCCTATGGTGTGATCCACGCGCGCGCTCATATGATGGGCACCAAAGGACAGCAACATAACCACAAGCAAATTAAATCAATCATAGCAATTCATCAACCACCGATAGGACAAAGAAAATCTACTCAGACATCATAGGATGGCAACACATCATTGGATAATAATATGAAGCATAAAGCACCATGTTCAAGTAGAGGGTACAGCGGGTTGTGGGAGAGTGGACCGCTATAGATAGAGGGGGGAAGGTGATGGAGATGTTGGTGAAGATGGCGGATGTGTTGGTGTAGATCGCGGTGATGATGATGGCCCCCGGCGGCGTTCCGGCGCCACCGGAAGCGAGGGGGAGAAAGCCCCCCTCCTTCTTCTTCTTCCTTGACCTTCTCCCTATATGGGAGAAGGGTTTCCCCTCTGGTCCATGGTCTCATGGCGTGGGAGGGGCGAGAGCCCCTCTGAGATTGGATATGTCTCTCTGTTTCTGCGTTCTCAGATTCTGCCCTGGCACCGTTTCTTTTATATCCGGAGATCCGTAACTCCGATTGGGTTGAATCTTTCGCCCAGATTTCTTCATAAAATTAGCTTTCTTGCGGCAAAAGAAGAGCGTCAATAGCCTTACGGGGTGCCCACGAGGGTCCAGGGCGCGCCTGCCCCCCTGGGGCGCGCCCCCTACCTCGTGGCCCCCTCGGGCACCATCTCACATTGATTTTACTTCCCAAAAATCATAAATATTCCAAAATAATTATGCGTCTGTTTTTATCCCGTTTGGACTCCATTTGATATTGGGTTTCTGTGAAACATAAACATGCAACAAACAGGAACTGGCACTGGGCACTGGATCAATATGTTAGTCCCAAAATTAGTATAAAAAGTTGCCAAAAATATATGAAAGTTGTAGAATATTGGCATGGAACAATCAAAAATTATAGATACGACGGAGACGTATCAGCCTTTGTTAAATTTAGAACTTGTAATCCCCTTGCTCATGTTTTTCATTTCGTACGAACTGTACGTGTATGGGATGTTTTTAATGAAAAAGGGATGCTTGCCGGGTTTTTCGTTCGTGGGTAAATCCCGCGACAAGGAGCGAATCCTTGTTATTGTTTAAGATAAACGTTTTTCGCCCGGCAACATGCCTTGCCGTCCCCCACTCCACTCAACCGTTCTCGCGCTCTTGGCGGAGGCAGGGATGAAGTGGGCTTTAGGCTCCTCGTTCTACCTCCTTGCCGCCACGGCTACAACCAAATCCGGACCCAGGAAATAATCCTTAGGTATAGGAAAAAGGGGAGCACGACAGCCTAGAGATAAAAACATCTTGCCGCGGTCCTATTCCGAAATGCATGACAGAGGATAAAAGACATATATGGATCTGCAGCCCCCGGCAATCTCATCTTGCCGCGGTTGGATCCTTGTGCTTGCAGCCCCCGGCAACTCTGGTTTGCCGGGGTCGGGACGCCGGTCCGTTTTCTTTCTTCCAAGTAGCTCGGCAGAAGTGCTCATGTGCCCTGCGAACCAAAAGAGGACAGAAGAGAAACAGATAGACGCGCACTCGACCTCTAAGCTAGGGGTTAGTCGCTGCTGAGCACTATCAACCCTAACCAAGGAAGAGACTCGACCTAGCATGCATGCTATGACTTAGGGCGCCAGCGCTTCATTTATTTATGCTCAGGGTCTGCGCCTGGCTTTGTACGAAGGGTTACATGCGTTGCCGGCAAAGCTTGTACAAAAGGTGGCTTGCCGGGAGGCCCGGCAAGCCGCGCCTTATGGATAAAACTTGCGAAGATGCTCGATGTTCCAGGAGTTGCTCACTGGGACGACATCTTCGGTCTCCAGGCGGACTGCGCCCGGCCTGGTGACTCGTATTACCCGATAAGGGCCTTCCCACTTCGGCGTCAACTTGTTGGCATTCTTGGACGACTGAACGCGCCAAAGAACAAGGTCGCCTTCCTCAAAGCTTCGGGAATGAACCTTGCGGCTATGGTAGCGGTGCAAGGCTTGCTGGTAGCGCGCTGCTCTCACAGCCGCCCGAAGACGATCTTCCTCAAGGAGCGTCGCGTCATCTTGGCGCAACTGCTCTTGCTCAAGCTCATCATAAGCGAGTACTCGAGGTGACCCGTATATGAGTTCCGTGGGGAGAACTGCTTCTGCCCCGTAGACCAGGGCAAAAGGTGTCTGGCTGGTGGCTCGATTTGGCGTCATCCTGGTCGACCAAAGAACCGTCAGCAATTCATCAATCCAGCGCCTTCTGCTCTTGCGCAACTTGTCAAAAGTCTTTGTCCTTAGGCCTCGCAACACTTCAGCATTCGCCCTCTCCGCTTAGCCGTTGCTCCGTGGGTGTGCCACGGAAGCAAAACAGACCTTGCTGCCGAGGTCTTGAATGTATTGCATGAAGGTGTGGCTCGTGAACTACGTGCCGTTGTCGATGATGACTCTATTTGGCACACCAAAATGGCAGACCAGTCCTTTGAAAAACTTGACAGCTGACTGAGCAGTCACCTTTCTCACTGCTTCCACCTCCGACCACTTTGTGAACTTGTCGATTGCAATGTACAAGTACTCAAAGCTCCCAACAGCGCAGGGGAAAGGGCCTAGTATGTCGATCCCCCAGACCGAGAATGGCCAGGAGAGAGGGATTGTTTGAAGGGCTTGGGCTGGTTGATGAAGCTTCTTTGAATGGAACTGACACGCTTCACACCTGGTTACTAGTGCCGTCGCATCCTGGAGGGCGGTGGGCCAAAAAAACCTTGTCGGAACGCTTTCCCGGCAAGGGCCCTTGACCCTATGTGGGAGCCACATATGCCTCCATGTATCTCCGCCAACAGCTCCAGTCCTTCCTCCTGGGGGATGCACTTCAATTTCACGCCGTTCGGCCTTCTCCTATACAGGACGTCATCGACGAATTGGTACAGGGCGGACCAACGGGCTACTTTCTCCGCTTCTTCCTGCTCCTCAGGAAGCTCCCCTGTTTGGAGGAATCGGACGGTATGTTGCGCCCATGCCGGAGCCCGGGGCTCAACGGCAAGGACCAAAGGAATTTCTTCCACCGTGGGAGCGGCTGTCTCTACGGCTAGGGCTTGACGCCCTGCCGGAGGTAGCTGCTCTTGGGCAGGCTCAGCGTCCGCGGCGGCACCCTTGCTGGCAGCCCCAGAGGGCTCGGTAGGAAAGGACTTGCCGGGACCCGACTTCCTTCGCTTGTTCTGCCCCGTTGATGGTTTGACGGATGGTTCGAGCATCTTCGTGAGCTCGTTCCCGAAGGACCTGGCGCTGGTCGCGGAGGGTCCGCGGGTCGGACGACGCTATGGAAATGTTATCACAAGCGTCGTCACGACGGGCCGACGCCCGCGGCGGCTGGCGAGGAGGAGGAGAGTGCACCGTGGCCGCAACTCCCCCGGTCCTCCCAGCGCTAGCATGCGGTGGCTCGGTGGAGCGCCGACCCGAGGGTCCCGCCGGTCGCGGATCGTCTTTGTTGGCGACGGCAACGAGGCTCCGGATGGTGGCCCTCCACTCGTCAACCTTCTCCGTAGCAGGAGGGAAGTCGAGGAGCAGCTGCGCGCGCGCCAACGCTTCTGTCGGCGTGGGCGGCGGCGACAGCTGCGTGGATCGCGGCGCGCTTCGACTTCTAACTACGTTAGAAGGAGCTCCGTTACGACCCAGCGGCTGCTTGCCATTTTCGCCAGCGCTTCGGCGGGCGTGCTGAACCCCCTTCATCCTGCGGACGACGCACGGGGCTCTTCCCACGGCGGTGCCCAGGGTCACCAACGCGGTAACGCTGCTCGACATGCACACCATGGGAAGAGCGTGCAGTGGTCGCCGGTGTGGGCGTCCTGGAGGTCGCCGCGCCGCCCGGAGGTGGCACAATGACACCCTGGAGGGCCCCGCGCCGCCTGCGGGGGGGGGGGAGGGGGCAGCTCTGTCTTTTGATCTGGCGACGTGTAGCCGGTTGTCTGGTGCGCGAACGACACTGCTCGCCAGGCTCTGACTACCAGGGCGATGCTGGTGCTCACGGACCGCGGCCCGGGTCCAGTCTGCAACCGGTCCACTGCCCGCCCGCACCGGCATGGGCCGTTCGGCTCCCAATGAGCCGACCGCCGTGGCCGTCTTCTTCTTAGGAGCCATGGCGACGAAGAACTGCTAGGCTAACTACTAGACCGGATTCTCACAATTGCGCCCCCTACCTGGCGCGCCAAAGATGTCGGTGTGGAACGACACCTATGGGATCACAAGAATCCCTACTACGGTTTCCGGGGCGTGGGGTTGCGAGAAGAGCAGGGCTAGTAGACATCACAAGGATCGTTTACCCAGGTTCGGGCCGCGAGGATGCGTAAAACCCTTGTCCTGCTTTGGTGGGTGTATTTCAGAGAGTTCTTGAGCTCTCGAACTAGCTGTGGTCAGTGCGTGGTTCGCCAGAGCCGAATCCTTCTCCAGTATGCCAGGGGCCTCCTTTTATAGTCGGAAGGGGCTGCCATAGTGGCACACAGGAGGTGGAAAGGCGTACAGTGCCCTGAGCTTATCGCTCGTATTACAGGACAAGACGCATTTAATGCGTAGCTTAGGTGTCCCCTTGCTTTATTGGGGACGGGGGTGAGGCCCGTCCCGTCCGTCCCTGCTCCTCCTCGCTTTGACACGCGCCCTGGCCAGTGAGGCGTGTGGTGCCATGTAGGCAGGCAGGCAGCTGAGGTGGCGCACTGGCGGAGCCTTCACGAAGATCTGCATGCCGCCACGCAGGTGCTCGATGAGTTGGCCTGGGAGCTGCATGTCGCCACGCAGGTGCCCGCCCAGCTGGTTGGGCTGGCAGCTGCATGTGAACGGCGGTGGAAGCTTGGTTGGCGTGGGCCTGGCGGTGGCCCTGCTGGCGTCCTTGGTGAGGCCCTTGCCGGGTGGCCCGGCAAGGGTCTTGCCGTGTGGCCCGGCAAGGGTCTTGCCGTGGCGCGCTGTCGTCCCCGACAAGGGCCTTGCCGGGGGTCTGGTGGCCTTCCTCGGCAAGGATCTTGCCGAGGATCGTCATCTTCTAATCCTCATCTGATCTTGAATATGTCTTCACAAAGATCTGCATGCCACCACGGAATTGCCTCCCGAGCCCTGGCCCAACGTGATGTTGGAGACCGTGGGCTCAAGGGTGGCCCGCTCTGTTGGTGCGAGGCGAGCTGTCCCGGCAAGGATCTTGTCGGGGCTGCTGAGGCTTCCCCGGCAAGGGTCTTGCCGGGGAACCTGCTTCGTCCCTCTACTCTTTGTGGTCTTGGCCTTGGCGTTGGTCTTATTATCTTGGGCTTTGGTCTTACCTTGGCTCACCTCCCCTGTTCTGCTTGGCGTGGCCATAGGCGCGGCTCCGACTGCCCGTGCACAGGTATAGGGGTACAAAAACGCACCCCTCTTTTTGTACACCGACACTAAGCATGCTTGAGTATATTTTTTACAAGATAATGCACATGATGGTGAGTAAGCAAAGAGAAGTTATAGAAAAGTGGGCAAGGCAGAGAATATGCCCAAAGATCAGGAAGAAATTGGACAAGAACACTGAATTTGCTGCCAATTGCCATGTAACAGAAGCTGGCCAAGAGATGTTCAGAGTTCAATCAGGTAACAATAGCTACAAAGTTGATCTTGGTTTTCACACATGTGATTGCAGGAGATGGCAGTTGTCTAGAGTACCATGTGGGCATTCTATAGCTTGTTGCAGGGAGGAGAGGATTGACCCACAGACAATGGTACATGAGTGCTACACTGTCAAGACATATCTGAAAGCATATGGATACACTCTTGTCCCTCTAGGAGACCCAAATGTGTGGGAGGTACAGAATGCTTATAAGGTGCATCCACCTTTGTTTACAAAATAGTTGGGAAGGCCTAGGAAAAATAGGAAGAATACTCCTGAGGAGCAGATGAAGAATGGTGTTAGGTTTTAAACAAGAAAGGTGTTACAATGCACTGCTTAATTTGTGGTAGAGCTGATCACAACAGGAAGGGGCATTACAGATGGCAGGAAGCTCTCATTGAAGATGGGGTAGAGCTAGTTGATGAAAACAATGATGACCCCACATTTATTCAGGTTACTGAATTTACTGCATTTTACCTTACTAAATTTACTATAGATGTCTGAATTTACTATAGTTCTTTGAACTTTGCTGTACAGACTGAATTGCTCAATGTTTTTGTGCAGAACATATTCCCTAGTCAGGCTAATCC
Organism: Triticum aestivum; assembly: GCF_018294505.1. Lineage (NCBI taxonomy): Eukaryota > Viridiplantae > Streptophyta > Magnoliopsida > Poales > Poaceae > Triticum > Triticum aestivum. Next base: position 96,019,600 of record NC_057805.1, read on the forward strand.
TATACTGGATCCAATGCAGTCACCAACCATTATGGTCTACAGCAAGGCTCAAAGAGAAATGTTAAGAAGAGCTCCACAAAGAGTTCATGGCCCACTACCAGAGCAGTCTTCATTTGTTGCTGCTGCTGGTGCTGCAATACCTCAGCCAAGAGTCACTATAGAAATGAATGCAGGTAGGCAAACAAGGGCTGTTGGGGAACGTAGTATTTCAAAAATTTCGTCAATGATCACGCAAGATCTATATAGGAGAAGCATAGCAACGAGCGGGGAGAGTGTGTCCACGTACCCTCGTAGACCGAAAGCGGCAGCGTTTAGTAACGCGGTTGATCTAGTCGAACGTCTTCGTGATCCAACGATCAAGTACCAAACGCATGGCACCTCCGCGATCTGCACACGTTCAGCTCAGTGACGTCCCTCGTACTCTTGATGCAGCTGAGGCCAAGGGAGAGTTTCGTCAGCACGATGGCGTGGTGACGGTGATGATGAAGTTACCGACGCAGGGCTTCGCCTAAGCACTACGACAATATGACCGAGGTGGAAATCTGTGAAGGGGGCACCGCACACGGCTAAGAAATCAACTTGTGTGTCTATGGGGTGCCCCCTCCCCCATATATAAAGGAGTGCAGGAGGGGGTCGCCCGGCCTCATGGGGTGTAGGAGTAGGATTCCCCCTTTCCTAGTCCAACTAGGAGGGGAAGGAATGGGAAGAGGGAAAGAAGGGAAGGGGGGTCGGCCCCCCTCCCAATTCGGATTGGGCTTGGGGGCGCGCCCCTCCACTTGGTCGCCTCCTCCTCTCTTCCACTAAAGCCCATGAAGGT